>NW_025547230.1:0-4575 GCF_905237065.1 Salmo salar
CACACACACACTACCTACCCCTACACACACCCTACCACACACACACACAACACACACACACACACACACATACACACACAACCTACACCACTAGCGAAGGCAGGGAGCCTACTTATTGTCTTTGTCTCAAAGTCCAATGGCCCAGTTGTGCTGCACTCTGAACCGTCCCCTGAGTTTGGGTAATGGGAGATGCAGCCTCTTTTCCAAAGCAACTGTTGTTTACCCTCAGTGAGCAGCCCATGCAGGAGCCTGACAACGTGTAAAATCAAATCCCCTGCCTGTTCTGCATCAATTGTAGATTGGGCGCCAATTGCACTGGGATTCACTGAAGTCAATTCATTTTGACTGAATGTAAATATATTTCTAGCAGCTGCGGGAGGAAAGGACAAGCGGTGTCACAAGGAGTACAGGAGAGTTGGCGTGTGTGTTTTTATGCGCCCATGCATGTGTGTGTGTGTGTGTGTGTGTGTGTGTGTGTGTGTGTGTGTGTGTGTGTGTGTGTGTGTGTGTGTGTGTGTAGCAAAACAACCTTGGCAGGTTGTGTGTTGTAGTTACAGTACGTTGTCATGTTAACAACAGCAGATGGTGTGTTGTAGTTACAGTGCGTTGTCATGGTAACAACAGCAGGTGGTGTGTTGTAGTTGCAATGCGTTGTCATGGTAACAACATCCAGGTGGTGTGTTGTAGTTACAGTACGTTGTTGTAACAACAGCAGGTGGTGTACAGTTGAAGTTACGTTGTCATGGTAAACATCAGGTGGTGTGTTGTAGTTACAGTGACGTTGTCATGCGCAGTAACAACAGCAGGTGGTGTGTTGTAGTTACGTTGTCTCATGGTAACAACATCAGGTGGTGTGGTTGTATTTACAGTAACGTTGTCATGGTAACAAAAGCAGGTGGTGTGTTGTAGTTACAGTACGCTGTCGAATATTAAACAGCAGATGGTGTGTTGTCAGGAAGTTACAATACGTTGTCAGTGGTAACAACAGCGGTGGTGTGTTGTAGTTCGTTGTTATCGCTGTCATGTTAACAACAGCAGATGGTGTGTTGTAGTTACAGTGCAATAAGTTGTCATGGTACAACAGCAGGTGGTGTGTTGTAGTTACAGTACGTTGTCAGTGGTAACAACATCCCAGGTGGTGTGGCTGTGGTTGCGTGGACGTGGTCATGGTAACAACAGCACGTGAAGTGTAGACGATTGTTAAATGGGAACATTGTTTTATTAAAACATCATTGAGAAAGAATGAGTGAGCAGGTCTGTCATAAAGTAGGTTCATTCATTTTAAACTGAAGGGAAGAAAGACACAACGCAGGCAGATAATCTTGTGTGTGTGTGTGTGTGTGTGTGTGTGTGTGTGTGTGTGAGTGTGTGTGTGTGTGTGTGTGTGTGTGTGTGTGTGTGTGTGTGTGTGTGTGTGTGTGTGTGTGTGTGTGTGTGTGTGTGTGTGTGTGTGTGTGTGTGTGTGTGTGTGTGTGTGTGTGTGTGTGTGTGTGTGTGTGTGTGTGTGTGTGTGTGTGTGTGTGTGTGTGTGTGTGTTTTGTACAATACATAATTCCTAATGTGACCTGAATACACCTACTGTCTCTGTGTGTGTGTCTATCTGGACTATCTATGTTAAAGATTATAAACTACAGAATGTATTAACTATATAAACTATAAAATGTAAAAAATGGACATAAATATAAAATGTATAAACTATATAAACTATCAAATGTATAATCTTTGTAAAGTATAAAGTGTAGAATAAACATGCCTAAGAACTACAAAAAATAATGAATAAATAATAGTACACTTAAATTTAAAAAGGGCCCAAGTATCTGAGTACATGATTAATATAAAGACATCTAGGGCTGGTAAACACAGGGCTGGTTTAGACACAGGGCTGGTTTAGACACAGGGCTGGTAAACACAGGGCTGGTTTAGACACAGGGCTGGTAAACACAGGGCTGGTTTAGACACAGGGCTGGTAAACACAGGGCTGGTTTAGACACAGGGCTGGTTTAGACACAGGGCTGGTTTATACACAGGGCTCGAAACACAGGCTTTGGTTTAGACACAGGGCTTTTAGACAAGACAGGGCTTGTAAACACAGGGCTTGTAAACGACAGGGCTGGTTTAGACACAGGGCTGGTTTAGACACAGGGCTTGTAAACACAGGGCTGGTTTAGACACAGGGCTGGTTTAGACACAGGGCTTGTAAACACAGGGCTGGTTTAGACACAGGGCTGGTAAACTACAGGGCTGGTTTAGACACAGGGCTGGTTTAGACACAGGGCTGGTTTTAGACAGCAGTGGCTGGTTTAGACACAGGGCTGGTTTAGACACAGGCTGGTTTAAGGGCTGGTTGTAGACACAATGCTGGTTTAGACACAGGGCTGGTTTAGACACAGGGCTGGTTTAGACACAGGGGCTGGTTTAGACACAGGGCTGGTTTAATACACAGGGCTGGTTTACGAGACACAGGGGCTGGTTTAGACACAGGGCTGGTTTAGACACAAGGCTGGTTTAGACACAGGGCTGGTAAACACAGGGCTGAAAAAACAGGGGCTTCGGTTTAGACACAGGGCTGGTTTAGACATAGGGCTGGTTTAGACACAGGGCTGGTTTAGACACAGGGCTTGGATAAACACAGGGGCCTGGTTTTAGACACAGGGCTCGTTTAGACAGCAGGGCTGGTTTATTCGACACAGGGCTGGTTTAGACACGGACTGGTTTTATATTTATAGACACAGGCTGGTATAGACACAGGGCTGGTTTAGACACAGGGACTGGTTTAGACACAGGGGCTGGTTTAGACATAGGCTGTTTAGACACAGGGCGTTGTTTAGACACAGGGCTGGTTTGTTTAGACAAAGGGCTTGTTTAGACACAGGCTGTTTAGACAAAGCTGGTTTATACACAGGGCTGGGTTTTAGACACAGGGCTTGTTTAGACAGGCTTATTTAAACACAGGGCTGGATTTAAACAGGGCTGGTTTAGACAGGGCTGGTTTAGACACATGGGGGCTGGTTTAGACACAGGGCTTGTTTAGACACAGGGCTGGTTTAGACACAGGCTTGAAACATATCGGCTGGTTTAGACACAGGGCTGGTTGTAGACACAGGGCTTGTTTAGACACAGGGCTGGTTTAGACACAGGGCTGGTTTAGACACAGGGCTTGTTTAGAAGGATGACACAATTGGGTGGTAAACACAGGTGGTTTAGACATTGGTAGGGCTGGTTTTATTGTGGAAGGTTGAAAAAGTTATATTAGACACAGTTTGATATAAAAAGGGGTTTAGACACAGGATGTAGACATTATAGTCATTTTATTAATATAGGGCTGGTTTAGACACAGGGCCGTAGGTTTGTGGGATTCGAGATTTTATAGGGTTGTTAAAAGGGTTTAGAAAGGTAGATGGTTTAGACACAGGGTGGTTTAGACACAGGGCTGGTTTTAGACACAGGGTTTTTTAACAGAGTGGTTAGACAAAAATGGGATTTTTAAGGTTGAGGGGTTTATAAAATGGTTTAGATTTATAGGTGGTAGAATTTTAAGGGCTGGTTTAGACATTAGGCTGGTTTGAGACACAGGGCTGGTTTAATATGGGGTGGTTGTATTAAATGGTTTTAGATTTATAAGAGACACATGATTAGGATATATATTACATTTATAATATGGTTTATTTAACAGTGGTTTAGGTACAGAACAGGGGTTAGATAAATTGAATTAGGGCGGTTTAGACATTATAGGTTTAGACACAGGTAGAAACATGTTTGGAAATTTAGACATATGTTAGGTGTTTGTAGAAAGGCTGGTTAGACACAGGAGCGATTAATTTTAGGTTTTTTTTAGAAAGGTTTTTTATGGTTATACACAGATTGGTAGTAATTTATTTAGACACAGGGCTGGTTTTAGACACAGGGTTCGTTTAGAACAGGGCCTGGAAAGACATGGGGGTTTAGACAGAGGGCCGGGTTTAGACAGTCAACAATGTTTTAAGGCCAGGCCGGCTTAGACAGGCTTGTAAAACACAGGGGCTGGTTTAGACACAGGTATTTAGACACAGGGCTGGGTTTAGACACAGTGTTTACCAGGGCTTGTAAATTATGGGCCAGCTTTAGACACAGGTGGTTTAGACACAGGGCTTGTTTAGACACAGGCTGTAAACACAGGGCTGGTTTATTAACAGCTGGTTTAGATATTGTATTGGTTTAGACATTGTGTTTGTTTGTGACACAGGTGTTTAGACACAGGCTTTGGTCACATAGGCTAAAGTTTTAGACATAGGCCAATAGATACAGGGCTAGTCATTAGGACACACTGGTTTAGAAATTATGGGCTGGCTTAGACAGGGCTTGTAAACACAGGCTTGTAAAAATTATTGCATTGGTCGAGACACAAATGGTTACACAGGGCTTAAAACACAGGCACTGCTTTAGACACAGGGCCGGTTTATTATGGCCGGTTTCAGACACAGTAATTGAAACACAGTGGGCTGGTTTAGACACAGCTGGTTTAGACACAGGTATTTAGACACAGGGCCGGTTTAGACACAGGGCTTGGTTTAGACAGGGCTGGTTTAGACACGGTGG
>NW_025547231.1:0-33324 GCF_905237065.1 Salmo salar
TTAGAGGAGACTGTTCTGTTAGAGGAGTCTGTTCTGTTAGAGTTAGAGGAGTCTGTTCTGTTAGAGGAGTCTGTTCTGTTAGAGGAGAGTCTGTTCTGTTAGAGGAGTCTGTTCTGTTAGAGGAGTCTGTTCTGTTAGGAGTTAGAGGAGTCTGTTCTGTTAGAGGGAGACTGTTCTGTTAGAGGAGTCTGTTCTGTTAGAGTTAGAGGAGTCTGTTCTGTTAGAGGAGACTGTTCTGTTAGAGGAGTCTGTTCTGTTAGAGGAGTCTGTTCTGTTAGAGGAGACTGTTCTGTTAGAGGAGTCTGTTCTGTTAGAGGAGTCTGTTCTGTTAGAGGAGTCTGTTCTGTTAGAGGAGTCTGTTCTGTTAGAGGAGACTGTTCTGTTAGAGGAGTCTGTTCTGTTAGGGAGTCTGTTCTGTTAGAGGAGTCTGTTCTGTTAGAGGAGACTGTTCTGTTAGAGTAGAGGGAGTCTGTTCTGTTAGAGGAGACTGTTCTGTTAGAGGAGTCTGTTCTGTTAGAGAGCTGGTTAGAGGAGTCTGTTCTGTTAGAGGAGACTGTTCTGTTAGAGGAGACTGTTCTGTTAGAGGAGTCTGTTCTGTTAGAGGAGACTGTTCTGTTAGAGTTAGAGGAGTCTGTTCTGTTAGAGGAGTCTGTTCTGTTAGAGGAGTCTGTTCTGTTAGAGGAGACTGTTCTGTTAGAGTTAGAGGAGTCTGTTCTGTTAGAGGAGTCTGTTCTGTTAGAGGAGTCTGTTCTGTTAGAGGAGTCTGTTCTGTTAGAGTTAGAGGAGTCTGTTCTGTTAGAGGAGTCTGTTCTGTTAGAGGAGACTGTTCTGTTAGAGGAGACTGTTCTGTTAGAGTTAGAGGAGTCTGTTCTGTTAGGGGAGACTGTTCTGTTAGAGGAGACTGTTCTGTTAGAGGAGTCTGTTCTGTTAGAGGAGTCTGTTCTGTTAGAGGAGACTGTTCTGTTAGAGGAGACTGTTCTGTTAGAGTTAGAGGAGACTGTTCTGTTAGAGGAGACTGTTCTGTTAGAGGAGTCTGTTCTGTTAGAGGAGTCTGTTCTGTTAGAGGAGTCTGTTCTGTTAGAGGAGACTGTTCTGTTAGAGGAGTCTGTTCTGTTAGAGGAGTCTGTTCTGTTAGAGGAGTCTGTTCTGTTAGAGGAGACTGTTCTGTTAGAGTGAGTCTGTTCTGTTAGAGGGGACTGTTCTGTTAGAGGAGACTGTTCTGTTAGAGGAGACTGTTCTGTTAGAGGAGTCTGTTCTGTTAGAGGAGACTGTTCTGTTAGAGTTAGAGGAGACTGTTCTGTTAGAGGAGTCTGTTCTGTTAGAGGAGTCTGTTCTGTTAGAGGAGACTGTTCTGTTAGAGGAGACTGTTCTGTTAGAGGAGACTGTTCTGTTAGAGGAGTCTGTTCTGTTAGAGTTAGAGGAGACTGTTCTGTTAGAGGAGTCTGTTCTGTTAGAGGAGTCTGTTCTGTTAGAGGAGACTGTTCTGTTAGAGGAGTCTGTTCTGTTAGAGGAGTCTGTTCTGTTAGAGGAGTCTGTTCTGTTAGAGGAGTCTGTTCTGTTAGAGGAGACTGTTCTGTTAGAGGAGTCTGTTCTGTTAGAGGAGACTGTTCTGTTAGAGGAGTCTGTTCTGTTAGAGGAGACTGTTCTGTTAGAGGAGTCTGTTCTGTTAGAGGAGTCTGTTCTGTTAGAGGAGACTGTTCTTTTAGAGGAGACTGTTCTGTTAGAGGAGTCTGTTCTGTTAGAGTTAGAGGAGACTGTTCTGTTAGAGGAGACTGTTCTGTTAGAGGAGTCTGTTCTGTTAGAGGAGTCTGTTCTGTTAGAGGAGACTGTTCTGTTAGAGGAGTCTGTTCTGTTAGAGGAGAGTGTTCTGTTAGAGGAGTCTGTTCTGTTAGAGGAGACTGTTCTGTTAGAGGAGTCTGTTCTGTTAGAGTTAGAGGAGACTGTTCTGTTAGAGGAGACTGTTCTGTTAGAGTTAGAGGAGGTTGTTCTGTTAGAGGAGACTGTTCTGTTAGAGGAGTCTGTTCTGTTAGAGGAGTCTGTTCTGTTAGAGGAGTCTGTTCTGTTAGAGTTAGAGGAGTCTGTTCTGTTAGAGGAGTCTGTTCTGTTAGAGGAGACTGTTCTGTTAGAGGAGTCTGTTCTGTTAGAGGAGTCTGTTCTGTTAGAGGAGTCTGTTCTGTTAGAGGAGACTGTTCTGTTAGAGGAGACTGTTCTGTTAGAGGAGTCTGTTCTGTTAGAGGAGACTGTTCTGTTAGAGGAGTCTGTTCTGTTAGAGTTAGAGGAGTCTGTTCTGTTAGAGGAGTCTGTTCTGTTAGAGGAGACTGTTCTGTTAGAGGAGTCTGTTCTGTTAGAGGAGTCTGTTCTGTTAGAGGAGACTGTTCTGTTAGAGTTAGAGGAGACTGTTCTGTTAGAGGAGTCTGTTCTGTTAGAGGAGACTGTTCTGTTAGAGGAATCTGTTCTGTTAGAGGAGTCTGTTCTGTTAGAGGAGTCTGTTCTGTTAGAGGAGTCTGTTCTGTTAGAGGAGACTGTTCTGTTAGAGGAGACTGTTCTGTTAGAGGAGTCTGTTCTGTTAGAGGAGTCTGTTCTGTTAGAGGAGACTGTTCTGTTAGAGTTAGAGGAGTCTGTTCTGTTAGAGGAGTCTGTTCTGTTAGAGGAGACTGTTCTGTTAGAGTTAGAGGAGACTGTTCTGTTAGAGGAGACTGTTCTGTTAGAGGAGACTGTTCTGTTAGAGGAGTCTGTTCTCTTAGAGGAGTCTGTTCTGTTAGAGGAGACTGTTCTGTTAGAGTTAGAGGAGACTGTTCTGTTAGAGGAGACTGTTCTGTTAGAGGAGACTGTTCTGTTAGAGGAGACTGTTCTGTTAGAGGAGACTGTTCTGTTAGAGGAGTCTGTTCTGTTAGAGTTAGAGGAGACTGTTCTGTTAGAGGAGACTGTTCTGTTAGAGGAGACTGTTCTGTTAGAGGAGACTGTTCTGTTAGAGGAGACTGTTCTGTTAGAGGAGTCTGTTCTGTTAGAGTTAGAGGAGTCTGTTCTGTTAGAGGAGACTGTTCTGTTAGAGGAGACTGTTCTGTTAGAGTTAGAGGAGTCTGTTCTGTTAGAGGAGTCTGTTCTGTTAGAGGAGACTGTTCTGTTAGAGGAGTCTGTTCTGTTAGGGGAGTCTGTTCTGTTAGAGGAGACTGTTCTGTTAGAGGAGTCTGTTCTGTTAGAGGAGTCTGTTCTGTTAGAGGAGACTGTTCTGTTAGAGGAGACTGTTCTGTTAGAGGAGTCTGTTCTGTTAGAGGAGTCTGTTCTGTTAGAGGAGTCTGTTCTGTTAGAGTTAGAGGAGACTGTTCTGTTAGAGGAGACTGTTCTGTTAGAGGAGACTGTTCTGTTAGAGGAGTCTGTTCTGTTAGAGGAGTCTGTTCTGTTAGAGGAGACTGTTCTGTTAGAGTTAGAGGAGTCTGTTCTGTTAGAGGAGTCTGTTCTGTTAGAGGAGTCTGTTCTGTTAGAGGAGTCTGTTCTGTTAGAGGAGACTGTTCTGTTAGAGGAGACTGTTCTGTTAGAGGAGTCTGTTCTGTTAGAGGAGACTGTTCTGTTAGAGGAGTCTGTTCTGTTAGAGGAGTCTGTTCTGTTAGAGGAGACTGTTCTGTTAGAGGAGACTGTTCTGTTAGAGTTAGAGGAGTCTGTTCTGTTAGAGGAGTCTGTTCTGTTAGAGTTAGAGGAGACTGTTCTGTTAGAGGAGACTGTTCTGTTAGAGTTAGAGGAGTCTGTTCTGTTAGAGGAGACTGTTCTGTTAGAGGAGACTGTTCTGTTAGAGGAGACTGTACTGTTAGAGGAGACTGTTCTGTTAGAGGAGACTGTTCTGTTAGAGTTAGAGGAGTCTGTTCTGTTAGAGGAGACTGTTCTGTTAGAGGAGACTGTTCTGTTAGAGGAGTCTGTTCTGTTAGAGGAGACTGTTCTGTTAGAGGAGTCTGTTCTGTTAGAGGAGTCTGTTCTGTTAGAGTTAGAGGAGTCTGTTCTGTTAGAGGAGTCTGTTCTGTTAGAGGAGTCTGTTCTGTTAGAGGAGTCTGTTCTGTTAGAGGAGTCTGTTCTGTTAGAGGAGACTGTTCTGTTAGAGTTAGAGGAGTCTGTTCTGTTAGAGGAGACTGTTCTGTTAGAGGAGACTGTTCTGTTAGAGGAGACTGTTCTGTTAGAGGAGTCTGTTCTGTTAGAGGAGACTGTTCTGTTAGAGGAGACTGTTCTGTTAGAGGAGACTGTTCTGTTAGAGGAGTCTGTTCTGTTAGAGTTAGAGGAGTCTGTTCTGTTAGAGGAGACTGTTCTGTTAGAGGAGACTGTTCTGTTAGAGGAGACTGTTCTGTTAGAGGAGACTGTTCTGTTAGAGGAGTCTGTTCTGTTAGAGTTAGAGGAGACTGTTCTGTTAGAGGAGACTGTTCTGTTAGAGGAGACTGTTCTGTTAGAGGAGACTGTTCTGATAGATTGAGACTGTTCTGTTAGAGGAGTCTGTTCTGTTAGAGGAGTCTGTTCTGTTAGAGGAGTCTGTTCTGTTAGAGTTAGAGGAGTCTGTTCTGTTAGAGGAGACTGTTCTGTTAGAGGAGACTGTTCTGTTAGAGGAGACTGTTCTGTTAGGATTAGAGGAGACTGTTCTGTTAGAGGAGTCTGTTCTGTTAGGATTAGAGGAGACTGTTCTGTTAGAGGAGTCTGTTCTGTTAGAGGAGACTGTTCTGTTAGAGGAGACTGTTCTGTTAGAGGAGTCTGTTCTGTTAGAGGAGTCTGTTCTGTTAGAGGAGACTGTTCTGTTAGAGGAGTCTGTTCTGTTAGAGGAGTCTGTTCTGTTAGAGGAGACTGTTCTGTTAGAGGAGACTGTTCTGTTAGAGGAGTCTGTTCTGTTAGAGTTAGAGGAGTCTGTTCTGTTAGAGGAGACTGTTCTGTTAGAGGAGACTGTTCTGTTAGAGGAGTCTGTTCGGTTAGAGGAGACTGTTCTGTTAGAGGAGTCTGTTCTGTTAGAGGAGACTGTTCTGTTAGAGGAGTCTGTTCTGTTAGAGGAGTCTGTTCTGTTAGAGGAGACTGTTCTGTTAGAGGAGTCTGTTCTGTTAGAGGAGACTGTTCTGTTAGAGGAGTCTGTTCTGTTAGAGGAGTCTGTTCTGTTAGAGTTAGAGGAGACTGTTCTGTTAGAGGAGACTGTTCTGTTAGAGGAGTCTGTTCTGTTAGAGTTAGAGGAGTCTGTTCTGTTAGAGGAGACTGTTCTGTTAGAGGAGTCGGTTCTGTTAGAGTTAGAGGAGTCTGTTCTGTTAGAGGAGACTGTTCTGTTAGAGGAGTCTGTTCTGTTAGAGTTAGAGGAGTCTGTTCTGTTAGAGGAGTCTGTTCTGTTAGAGGAGACTGTTCTGTTAGAGGAGTCTGTTCTGTTAGAGGAGACTGTTCTGTTAGAGTTAGAGGAGTCTGTTCTGTTAGAGGAGACTGTTCTGTTAGAGTTAGAGGAGTCTGTTCTGTTAGTGGAGTCTGTTCTGTTAGAGGAGTCTGTTCTGTTAGAGGAGTCTGTTCTGTTAGAGGAGTCTGTTCTGTTAGAGGAGTCTGTTCTGTTAGTGGAGTCTGTTCTGTTAGAGGAGACTGTTCTGTTAGAGGAGTCTGTTCTGTTAGAGGAGTCTGTTCTGTTAGAGTTAGAGGAGTCTGTTCTGTTAGAGGAGACTGTTCTGTTAGAGGAGACTGTTCTGTTAGAGTTAGAGGAGTCTGTTCTGTTAGTGGAGTCTGTTCTGTTAGAGGAGTCTGTTCTGTTAGAGGAGTCTGTTCTGTTAGAGGAGTCTGTTCTGTTAGAGGAGACTGTTCTGTTAGAGGAGTCTGTTCTGTTAGAGGAGACTGTTCTGTTAGAGTTAGAGGAGTCTGTTCTGTTAGAGGAGTCTGTTCTGTTAGAGGAGTCTGTTCTGTTAGAGGAGTCTGTTCTGTTAGAGGAGTCTGTTCTGTTAGTGGAGTCTGTTCTGTTAGAGGAGACTGTTCTGTTAGAGGAGTCTGTTCTGTTAGAGGAGTCTGTTCTGTTAGAGGAGACTGTTCTGTTAGAGGAGACTGTTCTGTTAGAGGAGTCTGTTCTGTTAGAGGAGACTGTTCTGTTAGAGGAGACTGTTCTGTTAGAGGAGTCTGTTCTGTTAGAGGAGTCTGTTCTGTTAGAGTTAGAGGAGTCTGTTCTGTTAGAGGAGTCTGTTCTGTTAGAGGAGACTGTTCTGTTAGAGTTAGAGGAGTCTGTTCTGTTAGAGGAGTCTGTTCTGTTAGAGGAGACTGTTCTGTTAGAGTTAGAGGAGTCTGTTCTGTTCCTCAGCTGATGGTACAAACCAGATATTCATCGCGTGTGTGTGTGTGTGTGTGTGTGTGTGTGTGTGTGTGTGTGTGTGTGTGTGTGTGTGTGTGTGTGTGTGTGTGTGTGTGTGTGTGTGTGTGTGTGTGTGTGTGTGTGTGTGTTCAGACATGAGGGAATACAAAAAGACCCAATCACCATCAGACTCCCCACTTGTCTGCTAGCGTCACCTGGACCTTCATCCTCCTTCTGTTCTGACAGAACCTCAGATGGAACACTGCTCTGACAGAACCTCAGATGGAACACTGCTCTGACAGAACCTCAGATGGAACACTGCTCTGACAGAACCTCAGATGGAACACTGCTCTGACAGAACCACAGATGGAACACTGTTCTGACAGAACCTCAGATGGAACACTGCTCTGACAGTACCTCAGATGGAACACTGCTCTTATCAACCTCAGATGGAACACTGCTCTTATCGACCTAGATGGAACACTGCTCTGACAGAACCTCAGATGGAACACTGCTCTTATCAACCTCAGATGGAACACTGCTCTGACAGAACCTCAGATGGAACACTGCTCTTATCAACCTCAGATGGAACACTGCTCGTATCGACCTCAGATGGAACACTGTTCTGACAGAACCTCAGATGGAACACTGCTCTGACAGTACCTCAGATGGAACACTGCTCTTATCGACCTAGATGGAACACTGTTCTGACAGAACCTCAGATGGAAAACTGTTCTGACAGAACCTCAGATGGAACACTGCTCTGACAGAACCACAGATGGAACACTGTTCTGACAGTACCTCAGATGGAACACTGTTCTGACAGAACCTCAGACGGAACACTGCTCTGACAGAACCTCAGACGGAACACTGCTCTGACAGAACCTCAGATGGAACACTGCTCTGACAGAACCTCAGATGGAACACTGCTCTGACAGAACCTCAGATGGAACACTGCTCTGACAGAACCTCAGATGGAACACTGCACTGACAGAACCTCAGATGGAACACTGCTCTGACAGAACCTCAGATGGAACACTGCTCTTGTCAACCTCAGATGGAACACTGCTCTGACAGAACCTCAGATGGAACACTGCTCTTATCAACCTCAGATGGAACACTGCTCTGACAGAACCACAGATGGAACACTGCTCTGGAAGAACCTCAGATGGAACACTGCTCTTATTGACCTCAGATGGAACACTGCTCTGGCAGAACCTCAGACGGAACACTGCTCTGACAGAACCTCAGATGGAACACTGCTCTGACAGAACCTCAGATGGAACACTGCTCTTATCAACCTCAGATGGAACACTGCTCTGACAGAACCTCAGATGGAACACTGCTCTGACAGTACCTCAGATGGAACACTGCTCTGACAGAACCTCAATTGGAACACTGCTCTGACAGAACCTCAGAAGGAACACTGTTCTGACAGAACCTCAGATGAAACACTGCTCTTATCAACCTTAGATGGAACACTGCTCTTATCGACCTCAGATGGAACACTGCTCTTGTCGACCTCAGATGGAACACTGCTCTTGTCGACCTCAGATGGAACACTGCTCTTGTCGACCTCAGATGGAACACTGCTCTGACAGAACCTCAGATGGAACACTGCTCTGACAGAACCTCAGATGGAACACTGCTCTTGTCGACCTCAGATGGAACACTGCTCTTATCGACCTCCGATGGAACACTGCTCTTATCAACCTCAGATGGAACACTGCTCTGACAGAACCTCAGATGGAACACAGCTCTGACAGAACCTCAGATGGAACACTGCTCTTGTCAACCTCAGATGGAATACTGCTCTGACAGAACCTCAGATGGAACACTGCTCTTATCCACCTCAGATGGAACACTACTCTGACAGAACCTCAGATGGAACACTGCTCTTATCAACCTCAGATGGAACACTGCTCTGACAGAACCTCAGATGGAACACTGCTCTGGCAGAACCTCAGACGGAACACTGCTCTGACAGAACCTCAGATGGAACACTGCTCTGACAGAACCTCAGATGGAACACTGCTCTTATCAACCTCAGATGGAACACTGCTCTGACAGAACCTCAGATGGAACACTGCTCTGACAGTACCTCAGATGGAACACTGCTCTGACAGAACCTCAATTGGAACACTGCTCTGACAGAACCTCAGAAGGAACACTGTTCTGACAGAACCTCAGATGAAACACTGCTCTTATCAACCTTAGATGGAACACTGCTCTTATCGACCTCAGATGGAACACTGCTCTTGTCGACCTCAGATGGAACACTGCTCTTGTCGACCTCAGATGGAACACTGCTCTGACAGAACCTCAGATGGAACACTGCTCTGACAGAACCTCAGATGGAACACTGCTCTTGTCGACCTCAGATGGAACACTGCTCTTATCGACCTCCGATGGAACACTGCTCTTATCAACCTCAGATGGAACACTGCTCTGACAGAACCTCAGATGGAACACAGCTCTGACAGAACCTCAGATGGAACACTGCTCTTGTCAACCTCAGATGGAATACTGCTCTGACAGAACCTCAGATGGAACACTGCTCTTATCCACCTCAGATGGAACACTACTCTGACAGAACCTCAGATGGAACACTGCTCTTATCAACCTCAGATGGAACACTGCTCTGACAGAACCTCAGATGGAACACTGCTCTGACAGAACCTCAGATGGAACACTGCTCTGACAGTACCTCAGATGGAATGCTGCTCTTATCGACCTCAGATGGAACACTGCTCTTGTTGACCTCAGATGGAACACTGCTCTGACAGAACCTCAGATGGAACACTGCTCTGACAGTACCTCAGATGGAACGCTGCTCTTATCGACCTCAGATGGAACACTGCTCTTATCGACCTCAGATGGAACACTGCTCTTATCGACCTCAGATGGAACACAGCTCTTAACGACCTCAGATGGAACACTGCTCTTATCGACATCAGATGGAACACTGCTCTTATCGACCTCAGATGGAACACTGCTCTTGTCAACCTCAGATGGAACACTGCTCTGACAGAACCTCAGACGGAACACAGCTCTTATCGACCTCAGATGGAACACTGCTCTGACAGAACCTCAGACGGAACACTGCTCTTATCGCCCTCCGATGGAACACTGCTCTTATCGACCTCAGATGGAACACTGCTCTTATCGACCTCAGATGGAACACTGCTCTTATCGACCTTAGATGGAACACTGCTCTTATCGACCTCAGATGGAACACTGCTCTTATCGACCTCAGATGGAACACTGCTCTTAACGACCTCAGATGGAACACTGCTCTGACAGAACCTCAGATGGAACACTGCTCTTATCGACCTCAGATGGAACACTGCTCTGACAGAACCTCAGATGGAACACTGCTCTTATCGACCTCAGACGGAACACTGCTCTTGTCGACCTCAGATGGAACACTGCTCTTATCGACCTCAGATGGAACACTGCTGTTAACGACCTCAGATGGAACACTGCTCTTATCGACATCAGATGGAACACTGCTCTTATCGACCTCAGATGGAACACTGCTCTTAACGACCTCAGATGGAACACTGCTCTTATCGACCTCAGATGGAACACTGCTCTTGTCAACCTCAGATGGAACACTGCTCTGACAGAACCTCAGACGGAACACTGCTCTTATCGACCTCAGATGGAACACTGCTCTTATCGACCTCATGTTGATCCCTGACAAACAGATTGTCGTTAAACTCTCCATCACTTTGTCCACTGACGGGTTTAAATGTTTTTATAAATGGAACAGCAAATATTGTATTATATTGATCTCTCTTCCTCCCTCCTTTCTCTGCTGCTGAACTTAAGGTGACCTGCTGTTTCTAACATGCTGTTTATAATGGGGGAGCAGTCTCCAGAAGCCGCGTTAATACCAGAAGCCAACATAAGACCTGTGTCCAGATAACGTCCACATTCTGGTTGTGCCAACATTTTCAGACAGATGTAGACTGCGTCGGATTGGTAACTCACTCCTCAGTTTGAACTCCTCATCGTCACGAATGGCTGGCTTCTTAGTGGGGAAAAGTCAACAGAGCAGTCACGTGTTTTTGTAGAAAGAGGAGCAGAGGTCGCTTCCTAGTAGCAGACGTAATATAATGGCGCCGGAGGGGATGGGCAGCCATTTTACGGGCTTCTAACCAACTTTGCTATTTATTATTATTATTTTTTTATTTTTTATTGTTTGCAACTAACTTTGTACATCATGTTGCTGCTACAGTCCCTTATGACCGAAAAGAGCTTCTGGACATCAGAACTGCAATTACTCACCTCGAACTGGACAAAGATGTTTTCTTTAAATGAATCTGATGCAAAGGATATACTGTTTGGTCAAGACAAGCCCAAATCCCCGTCATCAGCATGAAGAAAAGACTGAGGGAAAAGTGGGAGGAGGGCGGGTGCCTTGTAAGAATTCGCAGACAAGTAGGTAAACCACCACTTCCCTCCGTATTATTGGCCAACGTGCAGTCATTGGAAAACAAACTGGACGATCTATGATTAAGACTACCCTACCAACAGGACATTAAAAAATGTTATATTTTACTTTTCACAGAGATGTGGCTGAACAACGACACGGATAATATAGAGCTGGCTGGCTTCTCCGTGCATCGGCAGGACAGAGAAGCTACGTCTGGTAAGAATTGGGGTGTGAGTGTGTGTCTATTTGTCAATAACTGCTGGTGCGCGATGTCTAATATTAAAGAAGTCTCGAGGTATGGCTCGCCTGAGGTAGAATACCTCATGATAAGCTGTAGACCACTCTATTTACCAAGAGAGTTCTCGTCTATATTATTCGTAGCTGTCAATTTACCACCACAAACCGATGCTGGCACTAAGACCACACTCAACGAGCTGTATAAAGCCATAAGCAAACAAGAAAACGCTCATCCAGAAGTGGTGCTCTTAGTGGCCGGGGGACTTTGACGCAGGCAAACTTAAATCGATTTTACCTCATTTCTACCAGCATGTCACATGTGCAACCAGAGGAAAAAAACTCTAGACCACCTTTACTCCACACATAGATTCACATGTACAAACTCTCCCTCACCCTCCATTTGGCAAATCTGACCATAATTATATCGTCCTGATTCCTGCTTACAAGCAAAAACTAGAGCAGGAAGTACCAGTGACTCGCTCTATACGGAAGTGGTCAGATGACGCAGATGCTAAGCTACAGGACTGTTTTGCTGCACAGACTGGAATATGTTCCACGATTCATCCAATGGCATTGAGGAGTACATCACATCAGTCACCGGCTTCATCAATAAGTGCATCGTCGACGTCGTTCCCACAGTGACCGTATGTAAATTTCCAAACCAGAAGCAATGGATTACAGGCAACATCTCCACCGAGCTAAAGGCTAGAGCTGCCCCTTTCAAGGAGCGGGACATTATTCCGGACTTATAAGAAATCCCGCTATGCCCTCCGATGAACCATCAAACAGCCAAAACGTCAATATAGGACTAAGACTGAACCCTACTACACCAGCTCTGACGCTTGTCAGATGTGGCAGGGCTTGAAAACTATTACGGACTACAAAGGGAAACCCAGCCGTGAGCTGCCCAGTGACGCAAGCCTACCAGACGAGCTAAGTGCCTTTTATGCTCGCTTCAAGGAAAAGAACATTGAAGCATGCATGAGAGCACCAGCTGTTCCGGACGACTGTGTGATCACGCCCTCCGTAGCTGACCTAAACAAAACCGTTAAATAGGTCAACATTCACAAAGCTGCGGGGCCAAGCACGACTTCAACGCCATCATTAAGTTTGCTGACAACACAACAGTGGTACGCCTGATTATCGACAATGATGAGACAGCCTATAGTGAGGAGGTCAGTGACTTGGCAATGTGGTACCAGGACAACAACCTCTCCCTCAATGTGACCAAGAGAAAGGAGCTGATTGTGGACTATAGGAAAAGGAGGGCCGAACAGGCACCAATTAACATTGACGGGCCGAAGTGGAGCGGGTCGAGAGTTTCAAGTTCCTTGGTGTCCACATCACCAACGAACTATCATGGAACTACCAAATACACCAAGACAGTTGTGAAGAGGGCACGACAACACCTTTTCCCCCTCAAGAGACTGAAAAGATTTGGCATGGGTCCCCAGATCATCAAAAAGTTCAATTGAGAGCATCCTGACTGGTTGCATCACCGCCTGGTATGGCAACTGCTCGGTATCTGACCGTAATGCGCTAAAGAGGGTAGAGCGTACGGCCCAGTACATCACTGGGGCCAAGCTTCATGACATTCAGGACCTCTATACCAAGTGGTGTCAGAGGAAGGCCCTAAAAATTGTCAAAGACTCCAGTTACAGAAGTCAGAGACTGCTCTCTCTGCTACCGCACAGCAAGCGGTACCGGAGCACCAAGTCTAGGACCAAAAGACTCCTTAACAGCTTCTACCCCCAAGCCATAAGACTGCTGAACAATTAATCAAATTAACCATCCGGACTATTTACATTGACCACCCCGCATTAGTTTTTACACTGTTACTACTCACTGTTTATTATCTATGCACAGTCACTTTACAAATTACCAAATTACCTCGATTAGCCTGTACCCCTACTCATGTGAAAAATACCATTTGATTTGTGTGAGGGAGGAAGACAGCACGGTGATGTACGTCACATTAGAAAGCTTCCCTTTTTCTACACAACAAAAAAAAAAGCAAAGATTTATTCAAATTGAAATACCTTCATTAAGGTTGAGCTGGATTTAGATTCAGGTGGAAGTTTGTTGTCCTACAAGAGGAAAATCTTAGCACAGCTCACACATTATATGCACAAAACATACAGACAACACAGTAGGAAACAAACAATAGTTAGGCGTAAGTACAACTGTTCCTAATAGTGGTAGCTACATATAACTGTTTATAATAGTGGTAGCTACATGTAACTGTTTATAATAGTGGTAGCTGCATGTAACTGTTTATAATAGTGGTAGCTACATGTAACTGTTTATAATAGTGACAGCTACATGTAAATGTTCATAATAGTGGCAGCTACATGTAACTGTGACAGCTACATGTAACTGTTTATAATAGTGGTAGCTACATGTAACTATTTATAATAGTGACAGCTACATGTAACTGTTTATAATAGTGGTAGCTGCATGTAACTGTTTATAATAGTGGTAGCAACATGTAACTGTTTATAATAGTGACAGCTACATGTAACTGTTTATAATAGTGGTAGCTACATGTAACTGTTTATAATAGTGGTAGCTACATGTTACTGTTTATAATAGTGCTAGCTACATGTAACTATTTATAATAGTGACAGCTACATGTAACTGTTTATAATAGTGGTAGCTGCATGTAACTGTTTATAATAGTGGTAGCAACATGTAACTGTTTATAATAGTGACAGCTACATGTTACTGTTTATAATAGTGGTAGCTACATGTAACTGTTTATAATAGTGGTACTTAATGTAACTGTTTATAATAGTGCTAGCTACATGTTACTGTTTATAATAGTGGTAGCTACATGTAACTATTTATAATAGTGACAGCTGCATGTAACTGTTTATAATAGTGGTAGCTACATGTAACTGTTTATAATAGTGGTAGCTACATGTAACTGTTTATAATAGTGGTAGCTACATGTAACTGTTTATAATAGTGGTACTTAATGTAACTGTTTATAATAGTGGTAGCTACATGTAACTGTTTATAATAGTGGTAGCTACATGTAACTATTTATAATAGTGACAGCTGCATGTAACTGTTTATAATAGTGGTAGCTACATGTTACTGTTTATAATAGTGGTAGCTACATGTAACTGTTTATAATAGTGACAGCTACATGTAACTGTTTATAATAGTGGTACTTAATGTAACTGTTTATAATAGTGGTAGCTACATGTAACTGTTTATAATAGTGGTACTTAATGTAACTGTTTATAATAGTGCTAGCTACATGTTACTGTTTATAATAGTGACAGCCCCTGGAATGAAATGAGTTATCGACCATATCTTCTGTTTGCTACTCAGCAGTGGAGCCGTTCTCTAGGAGTGATACTGAGATTATTTAGTGTAAGACCCTGTTTCTTAATCTTCTCTTGTTTTTTAGAAGTATTGTCTGTGTGGTTTTAAAGCCACAGTGAGTTAGTGGGCAGGTTCATTACTGATCTCTGGTTGGTTTATTTACGACAGCATAATTAGAGATGGTTCCTTTCCCGTCGTACTGAGAAACGTCAATAACACAAGCCAAGCCGAACTACTTCTCTTGTCACTCCATTGAGACCTGTGGAAAATCTATACAGTAGACTGTGACTCTATCCGTTTATGACACAAGGACTAAGACCCTGTTTTTGGTTCACAGAGATGACCAATTGTCTAACGTCTCATCTTCCCTGTGCATTAATGAAGGACATGTCGTTACATATTATTAAGCTTTGTCGTTTAAGTATATAAACGTCCATGACTACGGAATACTGGATGTTGTTGGATGCCGTCAGAGGCTATTTTGTATTCATTAAGGATCCCCATTAGTTCCTGCCAAGGCAGCGGCTACTCTTCCTGGGGTTTATTATGGATCCCCATTAGTTCCTGCCAAGGCAGCGGCTACTCTTCCTGGGGTTTATTATGGCTCCCCATTAGTTCCTGCCAAGGCAGCGGCTACTCTTCCTGGGGTTTATTATGGATCCCCATTAGTTCCTGCCAAGGCAGCGGCTACTCTTCCTGGGGTTTATTATGGATCCCCATTAGTTCCTGCCAAGGCAGCGGCTACTCTTCCTGGGGTTTATTATGGATCCCCATTAGTTCCTGCCAAGGCAGCAGCTACTCCAAATTATTCATTACAAGATTGACTTGAGGTTTAGGGTTTAGTGAATGATTTGTCCCAAATACAATGCTTTAAGTATTTTTAAATTTTTTTAGGACTACCTTATTTCTTACCACCCATTCAGAAACCGACTGCAGTTAAGTGTTAAGTATTGTTAAGTGTTGTTAAGTAAAGATGTGAAAAAAATGTAAGGGGCCTAGGCAGCTGCCCTGGGGAATTCCTGATTCTAACTGGATTATATTGGAGAGGCTTCCATTAAAGAACACCCTCTGTGTTCTGTTAGACAGGTAACTCTTTATCCATAACATAGCAGGGGGTGTAAAGCCATAACACATACGTTTTTCCAGCAGCAGACTATAATGTCAAAAGCTGCACTGCAGTCTAGTAAAACAGCTCCCACAATATTTGTATCATAAATTTCTCCCAGCCAATCATCAGTCATTTGTTTAAGTGCCATGCATGTTGAATGTCCTTCCCTATAAGCGTGCAGAAAGTCTGTTGTCAAATTGTTTACTGTAAAATAGTAAAGTTTCTTCCAAGTTAGTAAAGTTTCTTCAAAAACTTTACTAAGGGTTAGTTACAGGCTGATTGGTTGGCTATTTGAGCCAGTAAAGAGGTTTTACTATTCTTAGGTAGGGGAATGACTTTGCTTCCCTCCAGGCCTGAGGGCACACATTTTCTAGTATGCTTAAATTGAAGATATGGCAAATAGGAGTGGAAATTTCGTCCGCTATTATCCTCATGTAATTTTCCATTCAAGTTGTCAGACCCTGGTGGCTTGTCATTTTTTATAGAAAAAAAAAAAAAATGCACCTCTTCCACAATAATTTTACGGAATTCAAAAATTACAATGTTAGTCTTTCATAATTTGATCAGATATACTTGGATGTGAAGTGTCAATGTTTGTTGCTGGTATGTCGTGCCTAAGTTTGCTAATCTTGCCAAGGGAAAAAATCATTAAAGTAGTGGGTTTTGTGATGAACGAGCCATCTGATTTAATGAACAATGGAGCTGAGTGTCACATCCTGACCCTAGTAAGATGTCATTTTCTATAGTAGAGTAGGTCAGGGCGTGACAGGGGGTGTTTTTCTATGTTTTCTATTTCTATGTTTTAGTTCTAGTTTTTCTATTTCTATGTTGGCGTTGATCTCCAATTGGAGGCAGCTGATCCTCGTTGCCTCGGATTGGAGATCATATTTAAGTAGGGGTTTTTCTTCCTGGGTTTTTGTGGGTAGTTGTTTTCTGTTTAGTTCAACAGACGGAACTGTTGTCGGTCGTTTTGTTGTTTTGTTAAAGTTTATTCATTAAAAGTAAATATGAGCACTATACACGCTGCGCCTTGGTCCCCTTTATACGACCCGCGTTACACCAAGTTGACCTATCTTTTTTTTAAGGTGCTCCAAAGCTTTTTACTATCATTCTTTATATAATGTATCTTTTTTGTTTCATAGTTTCTTCTTCTTTTTATTTAGTTTAGTCAAATGATTTCTCAATTTGCAATACGTTTTCCAATCGGTTGTACGAGCAAGAACTGATCTGAGATCTGTGAATTTATAGTATTCTTATCTCAGAGCCATTTGCATTGCTAGCTATAGCCTAATGTTAGCTAGCTAACATAGAACCTGGTTGGTTAGCTACCTGCAGGTTCATGCAGGGTAGAAACATTATGAGTTGGGACTATGGTTCATTGTTTAGCTAGCTAGCTACATGTCTTAACAACAGAGTTCCACTATGCGAGTACCTATTTCAATGGTATGTTTATGATGTCACTTCGACAACTGTAGATAGACGTAGCTGGTAAATTTGCTTTGGCTATCTACTCCGATTTCAGAGTACTCTCATCTCAGTGTGCCAGAGTGTAGAATAACTGACGAATTTATGAACGCTCAACACCCATTGAATATGACCGGTGTCACTAAACTTTGGCAAAAAAAAAGCGTGATTAAATTGTTGCCAGCAGCAAAGTTTCAGTCACCAGCACTCTGGATAACATAAAAACAGCCTAACCAGCTGTGCTGGGGAGAGTAAAATGGTCAGAGTAAGCTGTTCTCTCATTTGTGTCTGGAAGTAGCTAGCCAACGTTAGCCAGTTAGCTTGGGTGCTTGACTGCTGGTTTTAGGTCAGAATGCTTGGATCAACCCTACTTTTCATCCAACGAAAGCTCTAAATTTACGAACAGTCAATCTGACAACGCTCTGAGTTTACGAACGCCCAGAGCGCACTCTGGCACTCTAGATTAAATTGATGAACACACCAGTAGTGTTAACCTAGCCTTTAGTCTTGAAATGTTTCATTGTTTAGTACAGAGCCTCATATCTGAATTCTTAAAGAGATTGTGGGGCTGAAGCTCTTAACCTGTTGGGGCTAGGGGGCAGTATTTGCACGGCTGGATAAAAAATGTACCCGATTTAATCTGGTTACTAATCCTACCCAGTAACTAGAATATGCATATACTTATTATATATGGATAGAAAACACCCTAAATTTTCTAAAACTGTTTGAATGGTGTCTGTGAGTATAACAGAACTCATTTGGCAGGCAAAACCCTGAGACATTTTCTGACAGGAAGTGGATACCTGATCTGTTGTATTACCTTTAAACCTATGCCATTGAAAAACACAGGGGCTGAGGAATATTTTGGCACTTCCTATTGCTTACACTAGATGTCACCAGCCTTTACAAAGTGTTTTGAGTCTTCTGGAGGGAGATCTGACCGAACAAGAGCCATGGAACGATGATGTCCCATTAGACACCTGGCGCGCGAGTTCATGTTGGGTACCCTCGTTCCAATACGTTATAAAAGAGAATGCATTCGTCCACCTTGAATATTATTCATGTTCTGGTTAAAAAAGGCCCTAATGATTTATGCTATACAACGTTTGACATGTTTGAACGAACGTAAATATATTTTTTTCCCCTCGTTCATGAAGTGAAGTCCGGCGGGCTTAGATCATGTGCTAACAAGACGGAGATTTTTGGACATAAATGATGAGCTTTTTTGAACAAAACTACATTCGTTATGGACCTGTGATACCTGGAAGTGACATCTGATGAAGAGAATCAAAGGTAATGGATTATTTACATAGTATTTTCGATTTTAGATCTCCCCAACATGACGGCTAGTCTGTATCGCAACGCGTATTTTTCTGGGCGCAGTGCTCAGATTATTGCAAAGTGTGATTTCCCAGTAAGGTTATTTTTAAATCTGGCAAGTTGATTGCGTTCAAGAGATGTAAATCTATAATTCTTTAAATGACAATATAATATTTTACCAATGTTTTCTAATTTTAATTATTTAATTTGTGGTGCTGACTTGACTGCCGGTTATTGGAGGGAAACGATTTCCTCAACATCAATGCCATAGTAAAACGCTGTTTTTGGATATAAATATGAACTTGATAGAACTAAAAATGCATGCATTGTCTAACATAATGTTCTAGGAGTGTCATCTGATGGAGATTGTAAAAGGTTAGTGCATCATTTTAGCTGGTTTTATGGTTTTGGTGACCCTGTCTTTGAATTGACAAAACATTACACACAACTCTTGTAAATGTACTGTCCTAACATACTCTAAATTTATGCTTTCGCCGTAAAACCTTTTTGAAATCGTAAAACGTGGTTAGATTAAGGAGATGTTTATCTTTCAAAGGGTGTAAAATAGTTGTATGTTTGAAAAATTTGAATTTTGACATTTATTTGGATTCAAATTTGCCGCTCTTGAAATGCACCTGCTGTTGATGGAGTGCACCACGGGTGGGACGCTTGCGTCCCACCTAGCCCATAGAGGTTAAGAGCGTGTGAACGATGCTGAATGGGTGTAGACAAAGAAGAGCTCTCCAGCAGTAGTACCAAAACATTCAAGGCCCATTTTCTCAAAAGTGAGTTTACAAGTTTATCATCTTTCAAAGCAGAATTACTTTCTCATTGTTCCTCAACTGCAGTGTATGATATATTATTTTCCAGCGCTGAGTCTCTACTTTTATCCAATGTAAAAAACACAATTTCAAATTTTGCTACATAAGACCGAATCGAGCCGGTCGATCACAACTGCGTCAAGTGCAGACCAGCAATATTCTTAACATCATCAACATATGAATCACTACAAAGCGTATTGTATGACCTGTTAAACACCATATTAGGACCAGCCTTTGGAACTTTGGTTTCCCTAGATATGGATACTATATTGCGATCACTACATCTGATGGATTTGGATACTGCTTTAAAGTAGATTTTTTTTTTGCAGCATTAGTAAAGATTTGATCAATACATATTGATGATTTCATTCCTGTGCTGTTTATAAATACCCTGGTAGGATGACTGATTACAGTTTGAAGGTTTTTCTTGACTGGGCAGCTTGATGAAAGCCAGTCAATATTAAGGTCAGTCAGAAAAAAATATACTTCTCTGTTGATATCACACACATTATCAAGCATTTCACACATATTATCCAGATACTGACTGTTAGAACTTGGTGGTCTATAGCAGCTTCCCACCAGAATGGGGCTTTAGGTGAGGCAGTTGGTTAGTCAATGATACATTCTCTCCAGCATTGGGGAACAGAGCAAGGCTGATCCCAGTTGTACCTTTTGGCCGGGATTCAATCCGTAGGACTGTTACCACTTTCATGGAGATCACAAATTAGCTATAAATGCTGCAGTTGTTGGCACAATTGAAATTAACCTTTAACCTGTTATGGCTAGGGGGCAGTATTTTCACGGCTGGATAAAAAACGTACCCGATTTAATCTGGTTACCACTCCTACCCAGTAACTAGAATATGCATATACTTATTACATATGGATAGAAAACACCCTAAAGTTTCTAAAACTGTTTGAATGGTGTCTGACAAGGTTTCAGGCAGGAAGTGGCCTGTCTGACAAGGTGTCGTTCTTCTTGTCTCTGTTTATTGAAGAGTGAGGATCTTAGCTGTCCCGTGACACTTCCTACGGCTGCCATAGGGTCTCAGAAGGCGGTAAAAAAGCTGAATCGTGGCTTTGCAGGCTCTGGCTGAAAAAAAGTAGCGCGTTTGGGTAGTGGCTGGTTACAGTACTGTGAGACTCAGGCTCGTGCCCGCGTCGACCGAAAGCTTTGTTTACTTTCCTCTGCACAATTGGAAATCAACCTTTAAAATGTCAAGCACTCGGCCTTGGATTGAATCGTGGCCCCTCTGTCTCTAGCCTTTGATGTGTTCTTGTGCTCTTGTATGTAACATCTCCTGTAGGGTAAAAACAGCCCCACTCTGACCACTACAGTGTTATTTGTGTTGTGTTGTGTAATTATATGTATGGAGCTTGTCTTCAGGGATGTTATAACATTAGATTGCTTTTCTGAAAGCATAATTTAACCAGATGGTCTGCTGGTTTTTTTTTCCCCAGTCCCTGCTTCTCTCTGAAATGATATAATGTAGTTACGAAGATAATTTAGACACACACACACACACACACACACACACACACACACACAAACACACACTCAGGCGATTGTTTTTGTAATCACCCATAGGTCTTCTTTAATTAAAAAAAAGAAAAGAAAGCAATTTAAGGAAAGCTGGAGTGATGGAGAAAATCAACACTGGTCCCAGTGGTCTGTAGATGAGAAACACAGGGGGCCATATACCTGCGAACATTATAAAAAGTTTAAGTTTAAGTTCAAGATTAAGTTTAAATTCAAGATTAAGTTTAAACGTCAGCTAAATAAAATGGTTGTCGTAGTATCACGTGACAGAATGCTACATTGTAGCTGGTCTCATCAGATAACCTGGCACACGTTAGCCCCATGCTAATCTAGATAGAATGCTACATTGTAGCTGGTCTCATCAGATAACCTGGCACACGTTAGCCCCGTGCTAATCTAGATAGAATGCTACATTGTAGCTGGTCTCATCAGATAACCTGGCACACGTTAGCCCCGTGCTAATCTAGATAGAATGCTACATTGTAGCTGGTCTCATCAGATAACCTGGCACACGTTAGCCCGTGCTAATCTAGATAGAATGCTACATTGTATATGGTTCCATCAGATAACCTGGCACACGTTAGCCCCATGCTAATCTAGATAGAATGCTACATTGTAGCTGGTCTCATCAGATAACCTGGCACACGTTAGCCCTATGGTAATCTAGATAGAATGCTACATTGTATCTTGTTCCATCAGATAACCTGGCACACGTTAGCCCCGTGCTAATCTAGATAGAATGCTACATTGTAGCTGGTCTCATCAGATAACCTGGCACACGTTAGCCCTATGCTAATCTAGATAGAATGCTACATTGTATCTGGTCTCATCAGATAACCTGGCACACGTTAGCCCTATGCTAATCTAGATAGAATGCTACATTGTATCTGGTCTCATCAGATAACCTGGCACACGTTAGCCCCATGCTAATCTAGATAGACCAGCTACAATGTAGCATTCTCATCAGATAACCTGGCACACGTTAGCCCCATGCTAACGGGGAGGGGGGGTAGCCCAGACAACTGGTTGGATGAATTTGGGATCAATTGTCCCACAACTGTCCCAGAGTCTGTTTGGAATAACTATTTCTTTCATGCACAAAAAAAAAAAATAATAATAATTAAAAAGCTGACTGAATAGAATAGGTAAACGTTTTCTATTATATAGTAGATTGACAGAGGCTTGTGATGTTGCTGTTAATGTGGCCAGTTATTATGTGATTTCTGTCATTCTGAGCACCTTGGGTGGACGCCCTAATGAGGTTTAAAATGCTACTGGTCAAATGTCTGGCACCACATCACACACGCGCACACGCGCACACACACACACACACACACACACACACGGGGGCTGAGGAGAGTGGCCTTGGTACACTGCACACACACACACACACACACACACACACACACACACACACACACACACACACACACACACACGGGGGCTGAGGAGAGTGGCCTTGGTACACTGCACACACACACACACACACACACACACACACACACACACACACACACACACACAGGCGATTTCTCCCCCTCCCTCCTTTTGCTCCTTCTCTGTCTCCCGCTCCTTGTTCTATTGCTGAAAAAGCCATCTCACACATGATAAGTTACATTTTAATTAATTTAGTGTAGACCTTTGTGGTTGCTTTTCCAAGTTTGTTGCGTGCTCTGAAAGGGAGGGGGGGGTGGTGGTATTGTCTACTATCAGGACATTGATTGTCACATGTACCACGGCTGTGAGCAAGATCAGAGTAATTCGAGACCGCATAGTGAGAGGTGCTTTAAATGATGTGCCTATGAAAGTGGTATCCTATGGTTTTAAGCTGTGAGAACACTCTGATCAAAGGAGAGGTTGTGTGTGTCAGTCCACTATCTTGGAGCGAGATAGGAGGGTGACTGGGGACGCTGTCGAGACCATTTCATTTGCGATCTGTTTTCCCTGCCTCTTTTGCACCTGTCTGTCTGTCTGTCTGTCTGTCTGTCTGTCTGTCTGTCTGTCTGTCTGTCTGTCTGTCTGTCTGTCTGTCTGTCTGTCTGTCTGTCTGTCTGTCTGTCTGTCTGTCTGTCTCTTCAAATCTCTGTATCTTTTCTGTCCTCTCTCTCACTGCTTCACCTTGACACACAGACACACACACACACACACAGACAATGAATGCAATATTTTCCATAAAAATTGTATTTGAATATTCAATTAAATTTAAATTGACTTTTTTTAAACTGAATGCAATATTCATTCAATTCAGTTCCATATCATCAAAAGTTTAATTAATTAAATCAATGACTCAATTTGTGTATTACAATGTTTGTTAAATTTTCAATTCAAATTCAATATCCCTAATACAAATTCTAAATGATGGAATTCAAATACAATGCAAAACGCCACATTATATACTACACCTAGAAACTAAGATTGGACCAGAGTCCAGAAAAGACTTCATAGAAATTATACGCAAACGTTTGCTTCCAACAGTGGCCATGAAACGTAGGACTGGCAATCGGAATTGCTGAAGCGAGTCACACCATACAAAATTTGGACGTTTAAAAAAAAAAAAAAACAGGATCAGAGATGAGAACAGGAGATGAGAGAACTTTGTGACCAGCTAGCACTAGCCACCTGAACCCCACCAGATCCACAGGACCCCAGATGATATTCTACGCATGCAGCGGGAAACCACATGATAAGGGAAAAGTAACATGAAATGTGCCAACCGTGGTAAGGACACAGAATGGAACAATGCGGGACAGAGGGAAGAGGAGGCGAGGGACAGGGCCCTCATTGGACAGAGGGAAGAGGAGGCGAGCGACAGGGCCCTCATTGGACAGAGGGAAGAGGTGAGGGACAGGGCCCTCATTGGACAGAGGGAAGAGGAGGCGAGGGACAGGGCCCTCATTGGACAGAGGGAAGAGGAGGTGAGGGACAGGGCTCTCATTGGACAGAGGGGAAGAGGAGGCGAGGGATAGGGCCCTCGCTGGACAGAGGGGAAGAGGAGGCGAGGGACAGGGCCCTCATTGGACAGAGGGAAGAGGTGAGGGACAGGGCCCTCATTGGACAGAGGAGGCGAGGGACAGGGCCCTCATTGGACAGAGGGAAGAGGAGGCGAGGGACAGGGCCCTCATTGGACAGAGGGAAGAGGAGGCGGGGGACAGGGCCCTCATTGGACAGAGGGAAGAGGAGGCGAGGGACAGGGCCCTCATTGGACAGAGGGAAGAGGAGGCGGGGGACAGGGCCCTCATTGGACAGAGGGAAGAGGAGGCGGGGGACAGGGCCCTCATTGGACAGAGGGAAGAGGAGGCGGGGGACAGGGCCCTCGTTGGACAGAGGGAAGAGGAGGCGGGGGACAGGGCCCTCATTGGACAGAGGGAAGAGGAGGTGAGGGACAGGGCTCTCATTGGACAGAGGGAAGAGGAGGCTCGGGACAGGGCCCTCATTGGACAGAGGGAAGAGGAGGCGAGGGATAGGGCCCTCATTGGACAGAGGGAAGAGGAGGCGAGGGATAGGGCCCTCATTGGACAGAGGGAAGAGGAGGCGAGGGATAGGGCCCTCATTGGACAGAGGGAAAAGGAGGCGGGGGACAGGGCCCTCATTGGACATAGGAAAGAGGAGGCGGGGGACAGGGCCCTCATTGGACATAGGAAAGAGGGGGCGAGGGACAGCATCCTCGAGGAGGCAATGTTGAAGAACGACTGTGGGGAAAAGCCAACATTCCACCTGTAAAAATCAACGGCCCCTTCTAAAAACCTGTATATCAATTCCCAATTTGAAACAGAGCCATGGCTGCGATATACCTCATTGTAAAGGACACAAAGGATTGCTGAGGATAACCCGCTCCACCAACAACAGCCCAATTTGGCGCGTGACCAACCATAGTGATGATAAGCTACCATGTATAGACAACCTAGATGGGAACCTATTGAGAATGGCAGCAGACTGTATTACCACCATGTATAGACAACCTAGATGGGAACCTATTGAGAATGGTAGCAGACTGTATTACCACCAGGTATAGACAACCTAGATGGGAACCTATTGAGAATGGTAGCAGACTGTATTACCACCAGGTATAGACAACCTAGATGGGAAACTATTGAGAATGGCAGCAGACTGTATTACCACCAGGTATAGACAACCTAGATGGGAACCTATTGAGAATGGCAGCAGACTGTATTACCACCATGTATAGACAACCTAGATGGGAACCTATTGAGAATGGTAGCAGACTGTATTACCACCAGGTATAGACAACCTAGATGGGAAACTATTGAGAATGGCAGCAGACTGTATTACCACCAGGTATAGACAACCTAGATGGGAAACTATTGAGAATGGCAGCAGACTGTATTGCCACCCCTATTAACCAAATTGAATCAAATCAAATGTAATTTGTCACATGCGCTGAATACAATAGGTAAGCAGACCTTACCGTAAAAAAATGTTTTTTTTACTTACAAACCCTTAACAAACAACGCAGTTCAAGAAAATAGAGTTAAGAAAACATTTACTAAAAAAACTAAAGTATAAAAATGTAATAAAAAAATACAATACAATAAAAATACATAACGAGGTTATGTACAGGGGGGTACCGGTACTGAGTCAGTGTACGGGGTTACAGGTTAGTCGAGGTAATTTGTACATGTAGGTCAGGGTAAAGTTACTATGCACAGATTATAAACAGCGAGCAGCAGCAGTGTAAAACATGGAAGGAGAAGGAATCGATGTAAATAGTCTGGGTGGCCATTTTGTTAATTGTTCTTAATTGTTCTTGGGGTAGAACCTGTGGTACCTAGGCTTGGCGCTCTGGTATCGCTTCCCGTGCGGTAGCAGAGAGAACAGTCTATGACTTGGGTGGCTGGAGTCTTTGACAATTTTTTTGGACCTTACTCTGATACTGCCTAGTATAGAGGTCCTGGATGGCAGGAAGCTTGGCCCCGGTGATGTACTGGGCCGTACGCACTACCCTCTGTAGCGCCTTACGGTTGGAGGCCGAGCAGTTGCCTTATCAGGCAGTGATGCAACTGGTCAAGATGCTCTCGATGGTGCAGCTGTAGAACTTTTTGAGGATCTGGGGACCCATGTGAAATCTTTTCAGTCTCCTGAGGGGGAAAAGGTGTTGTCGTGCCCTCTTTACAACTGTCTTGGTGTGTTTGGACCATGATAGTTTGTTGGTGATGTGGACACCAAAGAACTTGAAACTCTCGACCCGCTCCACAACAGCCCCGTCGATGTTAATGGGGGCCTGTTCGGCGGGGTGCTCGAGGGGTGCTCGGTCCTCCTTTTCCTGTAGTCCACAATGATCTCCTTTGTCTTGCTCACGTTGAGGGATAGGTTGTTATCCTGGCACCACCTGGCCAGGTCTCTGACCACCTCCCTATAGGCCGTCTCATCGTTGTTGGTGATCAGGCCAACCACTGTTGTGTCGTCAGAAAACTTAATGATGGTGTTGGAGTCGTGCAGTCCCTGGGTGAATGGAGCTAAAACACTCTCCATATTTTCTAGCATAGTAGTGGCTGCATCATGTTATGGGTATGCTTGTAATTTTTAAGGACTGGGGAGTTTTTCAGGATAAAAAATAAATGTAATAGAACTAAGCAAAGGCAAAATCCTAAAGGAAAACCTGGTTCAGTCTGCTTTCCACCAGACACTGGGAGATGAATTCACCTTTCAGCAGGACAATAACCTAAAAACACAAGGCCAAATCTACACTGGAGTTGCTTACCAAGAAGACAGTTGATGAGTTACAGTTTTGACTTAAATCAACATGAAAATCTATGGTAAGACCTGAAAATGGTTGTCTAGCAATGATCAACAACCAATTTGTCAGGGCTTGAATTTAGAAAAGAATAATACGCAGATGACCCCATTCATGGATACAGGTGAACAGGGAGTACAGGGGGGGGACTAAGCACGCACCCTTGAGCAGCCCCGGTGTTGAGGATGAGTGTGGCAGATGTGCTGTTGCCTACCCTTACCACCTGGGGGCGGCCCGTCAGGAAGTCCAGAATCCAGTTGCAGAGGGAGGTGTTTAATCCCAGGGTCCTTAGCTTAGTGATGAGATTTGAGGGCACTACGGTGTTGAACGCTGAGCTGTAGTCAATGAACAGCATTCTCACATAGGTGTTCCTTTTGTCCAGGTGGGAAAGGGCAGTATGGACAGCAATAGAGATTGCATCATCTGTGGATCTGTTGGGGCGGTAAGCGAATTGGAGTGGGTCTAGGGTGTCCAGGAGGATGCTGTTGATGTGAGCCATGACCAGCTTTTCAAAGCACTTCATGGCTACCGACGTGAGTGCTACGGGTCGGTAATCATTTAGGCAGGTTACCTTCGCTTTCTTGGGCACAGGGACTATGGTGGTCTGCTTGAAACATGTTGGTATTACAGACTCGGCCAAGGAGAGGTTGAAAATGTCAGTGAAGACACTTGCTACGGGGCGGTAGTCATTCAGTGCAGTAGGATTCAATCTTAGTCCTGTATTGATGCTTTGTCTGTTTTGATTGTTCGTCGGAGGGCACAGCGGTATTTCTTATAAGCTTCCGGATTAGTGTCCCACTCCTTGAAAGTGGCAGCTCTAGCCTTTAGCTTGGTGCGGATGTTGCCTGTAATCCATGGCTTCTGGTTGGGATATGTACGTACCGTCACTGTGGGGACGTCCGTCGTCGATGCACTTATTGATGAAGCCAGTGTCTGAGGTGATATAATCCTCAATGACATTGGATGAATCCAGGAACATATTCCAGTCCTGTAGCATAGCTTCCGCTTCACCTGACCACTTCCGTATTGAGCAAGTCACTGGTACTTCCTGCTCTAGTTTTTTCAAGTAAGCAGGAATCAGGAGGACAGAAGTATGGCCAGATTTGCCAAATGGAGGGCGAGGGAGAGCTTTGTATGGATTAAAGGTCTGGAGTAAAGGTGGTCTAGAGGTTTTTTTCCTCCAGTTGCACATGTGACATGCTGGTAGACATTAGGTAAAACGGATTTAGGTTTGCCTGCATTAAAGTCCCCGGCGACTAGGATCGCCACTTGTGGACGAACATTTTCTTGTTTGATTATGACCTTATACAGCTCGTTGAGTGCTGTCTTAGTGCCAGCATCGGTTGTGGTGGTAAATAGAAGGCTACGAATAATATAGATGAGTTCTCTCTTGGTAGATAGTGTGGTCTACAGCTTATCATAAGGTACTCTACCTCAGGTGAGCAATACCTGCGAGACTTCTTTAATATTTAATATGCGCACCAGCAGTTATTGACAAATAGACACACATTCCCGCCCCTCGTCTTACCAGACGTAGCTGCTCCGTCCTGCCGATGCACGGAAAACTCAGCCAGCTCTATAATATCCTTGTAGTCGTTCAGCTACAACTCTGTGAAACACACGATATTACAGATTTTAATGTCCCGTTGGTAGGATAGTCTCGACCGTAGATCATCCAGTTTGTTTTCCAGTAATTGCAGGTTGGCCAATAGAACGGATGGTAGTGGTGATTTACTCACAAGCCTCCGAATCCTCACAAGGCACCCTAACCTTCTCGCTCGGTATCTCCGACTTTTCTCCACGCAAATGACGGGGATTTGGGCCTAGTTTCCTGAAAGCAGTATATCCTTCGCCTCGAAGTCATTAAAGAAAAAATTCTTTGCCCAGTTTGAGGAGAGTAATGTCCGGAAGCTCTTTTCGGTCATGAGAGACGAGAGCAGCAACTTTATGTACAAAATAAATTTTGAAACAATGCGAAAAAACTAACAAAATAGCACAGTTGGTTAGGAGCCAATTAAACGACAGCCATCCCCTCCGACGCCATTACCAAAGCCTAAAGGAGTGTGTGTCCACAGACGTGGAAAGGAAACTAAAGTAATTCCACTGCCTAAACATAGTAAAGCACCCTTTGCTGGCTCTATCAGCCACCCAATAAGTTGTCTACCTGTTCTTAGTAAACTGACGGAGAGAATTGTGTTCGACCAAATACAATGCTATTTTTCAGAGAACAAGTTAACTACTGACTTTCAGCGTGCATATAGAGAAGGGAACACAACTTGTACTGCACTGACCCATATGACACATGATTGGCTCAAATAAATGGATAATAAGATGATTAGTTGGAGCTGTATTGTTAGATTTCAGTCTAGTCTTTGATGTTATTGATCATGAATTGTTATTGAAGAAACTCAATTGATATGGCTTTACATCACCTGCCATCACATGGTTGGAGAGTTATTTATCCAATTGAACCCAGAGAGTTCCGTCCCTAGGAGGGGCGCGTCACTTGAGTGGTTTGAGTCAAAGATGTGATCTTCCTGTCCTGTTTTCGGACCCCTCGGGCTCGTGCGATGGAGGAGATCTCCGTAGACTATACTCAGCCTTGTATCAGGGTAGTAAGTTGGTGGTCTGTTGATATTCCTCTAGTGGTGTGAGGGCTGTGTGAGGGGTGTTATATCCTGCCTGGTTGGCCCTGTCCGTGGGTATCGTCGGACGTGGCCACAGTGTCCCATGACCCACCCCTGTCTCAGTCTCCAGTATTTATGCTGCAATAGTCTACGTGCCGGGAGGCTAGGATCAGTCTGTTATATCTGCTGTAATTCTCCTGTCTGGTGTCCTGTTTCTGTATAGAGCTTTGTGACATCAGCTAATGTAAAAAAGGGCTTTAGATTTACATTTGATTGATTTACTGATTGAGATCATCTTCAATGGAAGCTTCTCTAACATCAGATATGTACAGTGCGGTGTCCTTCAGGGCAGTTGTCATCGAATGTAGTCTCTCGGACATTCTGTTTCCGTTTTATAACATTTTCAAATTTTGGTCATTTTTCCATTGTCCCGGTAAATTCCACAAGCTGGCAAATGGAATCATATTGCAAATGTACAAAACATTACCAATCACGACATGGCCATTTCTCCTAAACGGAAAAGGCTTCAAAGACGAAACTTGGTGAGCATAGGTTTGGCATAACGGGCAGTTAGCCCTGAAAAAGATGGCATTGAGGCCTCAACGCTTTTTGAGTTAAGGCCATTTTTCTGGGATTAAAGGTCAAAAATGAAAATAGAGCGCTAATTTGACCACTTCACGTCAAAGTACTTGAACCTACGGTGTCAGGAAAAAAAGAACCAGACATTTATCTATTGTAATTTAAGAGAAATCGTACAATGTACAATTGGTGATGCTAAAAAAAAAATGAAAAAATCTCCAAAAAGTTACAGATCCAGTTGCGGCGTGTTCAGACGAATCCGTTAAGGTGGGTTTCGGAGCTCTGTGAGATTTCTGTGATTTTCTGAAATAACATACACTCATTCAACCCTCTGTAAATCAGTCAGTTCTTAACCTAAAGACTTAAAATTCAATATTCTGTAAGAGCCTACCCCAAGGAGGATATGTATTCACTTTCAGTTTCCTGTGTTAACGGGAGGCGCCTTAAATTGAGGTCATAGGGGCTGTTTCAAAGGGTTAAAAAGGTCAGATCTTTCCAAAACTTCATATGTGTGATTAGGCAACCCTCATGAACTGTAAATCAGTCATTTCTCCCAACAGATGTCAAAGAAAAAACTCTCTCACACACACACACACACACACACACACACACACACACACACACACACACACACACACACACACACACAAGGATGGAGTGACACAGTGCGGGGTTTAACCTCTATGGGACCGGCGGGACGAATTCGTCCCACCTACGTAACATCCACTGCCAGCCTGTGGCGCGATTTTCAAAATCTTCAAAATCCTATTACTTCAATTTCTCAAACATATGACTATTTTACAGCCATTTAAAGATAAGACTCTCGTTAATCTAACCACACTGTCCGATTTCAAAAAGGCTTTACAACGAAAGCAAAACATTAGATTATGTCAGCAGAGTACCAAGCCAGAAATAATCAGACACCCATTTTTCAAGCCAGCATATAATGTCACCAAAACCCAGAAGACAGCTAAATGCAGCACTCACCTTTGATGATCTTCATCAGATGACAACCCTAGGACATTATGTTATACAATACATGCATGTTTTGTTCAATCAAGTTCATATTTATATCAAAAACCAGCTTTTTACATTAGCATGTGACGTTCAGAACTAGCATACCCCCGCAAACTTACGGGGAATTCGCTAACATTTTACTAAATTACTCACGATAAACGTTCACAAAAAGCATAACAATTATTTTAAGAATTATAGATACAGACCTCCTCTATGCACTCGATATGTCCGATTTTAAAATAGCTTTTTGGTGAAAGCACATTTTGCAATATTCTAAGTATATAGCCCAGGCATCACGGGCTCGCTATTTAGACACCCGGCAAGTTTAGCACTCACCATAATCATATTTACTATTATAAAAATGTCATTACCTTTTGTTGTCTTCGTCAGAATACACACCCAGGACAGCTACTTCAATAACAAATGTTGGTTTGGTCCAAAATAATCCATCGTTATATCCGAATAGCGGCGTTTTGTTCGTGCGTTCCAGACACTATCCGAAATAGTAAAGAAGTGTCGCGCGCTGGCGCAATTCCTGACAATAAAATTCAAAGTATTCAATTGCCGTACGTCGAAGCATGTCAACCGCTGTTTAAAATCAATTTTTACGTCATTTTTCTCGTGAAAAGCGGTAAAATTCCGACAGGGAATCTCCTTTTCGGCAAACAGAGGAAAAAAATCCCAAAGGCGGGGCGGTCGGGGTCACGCGCATAAGCTAGTGTCTCTTGATCGGCCACTTGAGAAAGGCGATAATGTGTTTCAGCCTGGGGCTGGAATGACGACATTCTCTTTTTTCCCGGGCTATGAGAGCCTATGGACGACGTGGGAAGTGTCACGTTAGAGCAGAGATCCTTAGTAAATGATAGAGATGGCAAAGAAGTTCCAGAAATGGTCAGACAGGCCACTTCCTGTAAAGGAATCTCTCAGGTTTTGACCTGCCATTTGAGTTCTGTTATACTCACAGACACCATTCAAACAGTTTTAGAAAATTTAGGGTGTTTTCTATCCATATGTAATAAGTATATGCATATTCTAGTTACTGAGTAGGAGTGGTAACCAGATTAAATCGGGTATGTTTTTTATCCAGCCGTGTCAATGCTGCCCCCTAGCCCTAACAGGTTAAAGACATACAGAGCCTGCAATGGCATTACCATAATCTCTAGGCAGTGCCGAGTTCAACGAGATGACCCGCTTGACCGTAGCTCGCTCGGTCTGAGCGCAGCGACCATTAAAAAAGTAGGCCCATAATGAAGCCTGGCCCTAAATTGCAGGTGCTTTTGGGTGAGAGTGGGAGAACCGTTAGGGTTAGAAGCACAATTAGACCTCAGAAACGTTCCTGAGGTCCTCCCGATCTGTGCAAGCCTAACCTTGACCATGTGGCATTAACCCTTAACAGTGAAAAGAAGGTGTTTACATCAAACAGTTTGCAATGACTTCACTCCCCATAGGAATACATTGCCTGCTCCCCTAAATTCAACCTGAAGCCTATGTGGGTTAGATGACAATTCATCAGGCCACTATGAGGTCTACCTGTGTTGATTCTAAGCTTCCTGGGGCAACTGGAAGTGGTTAAATTCACCCTAAAGGTGTTTTGATGTGGAAAATCACAGCATTCAACCCTGTGTAAATCAGTAAATTCTTAACCTCTCTTGGGCAGGCGGGACGAATTCGTCCCACCTACGTAACAGCCAGTTGAATCCTGTGGCGCGATTTTCAAATACCTTAAAAATCCTATTACTTCAATTTCTCAAACATATGACTATTTTACAGCTATTTAAAGACAAGTCTCTCGTTAATCTAACCACACTCTCCGATTTCAAAAAGGCTTTACAACGAAAGCAAAACATTAGATTATGTCAGCAGAGTACCAAGCCAGAAATAATCAGACACCCATTTTTCAAGCTAGCATATAATGTCACAAAAACCCAGAAGACGGCGAAATGCAGCACTAACCTTTGATGATCTTCATCAGATGACACTCCTAGGACATTATGTTATACAATACATGCATGTTTTGTTCAATCAAGTTCATATTTATATCAAAAACCAGCTTTTTACATTAGCATGTGACGTTCAGAACTAGCATACCCCCCGCAAACCTCCGGGGAATTTACTAAATTACTCACGATAAACGTTCACAAAAAACATAACAATTATTTTAAGAATTATAGATACAGAACTCCTCTATGCACTCGATATGTCCGATTTTAAAATAGCTTTTCGGTGAAAGCACATTTTACAATATTCTCAGTAGATAGCCCGGCATCACAGGGCTAGCTATTTAGACACCCAGCAAGTTTAGCCTTCACCAAACTCCGATTTACTATTAGAAAAGTTTGATTACCTTTGGTGTTCTTTGTCAGAATGCACTCCCAGGACTGCTACTTCAATAACAAATGTTGGTTTGGTTCAAAATAATCCATAGTTATATCCAAATAGCGGCGTTTTGTTCGTGCGTTCAAGACACTATCCGAAGTGTAAATAAGGGTCACGCGCATGACGCATTTCATGACAAAAAATGTCTAAATATTCCATTACCGTACTTCGAAGCATGTCAACCGCTGTTTAAAATCAATTTTTATGCCATTTTTCTCGACTTCAACTTCAATGATCTGACAAAATCTGGCATAATAATAATTGAAATATCTATCTGCAACATCATGTTCTTGTAAGTACACATACCCTTCTATAGAAATCAGCCCTTTTGGTAGGTCGTCATTGTAAAATAAGAATTTGTTCTTTAACTGACTTGCCTAGTTAAATAAAGGTAAAATAAAAAAATATATATATAATAATCACAGATCTGAGATCTGCGGTC
>NW_025547232.1:0-20225 GCF_905237065.1 Salmo salar
TTGTTGTCACGTCCTGGCCAGTATAAGGTTAATTGTTTTTGTAGTTTGGTCAGGACGTGGCAGAGGGTATTTGTTTTATGTGGTTCGGGGTGGTGTGTTTGTGTAAAGGGTGTTTGATTTAGTATTTCCGGGTTTTTGGTTGATGGTCTATGTGTTTGTATTCTATGGTTAGTCTGGTGTGTGTGTTTCTATGTTTGGTTAATTGGGGTTGGGACTCTCAGTTGAAGGCAGGTGTTGTCTATCTGCCTTTGATTGAGAGTCCCATATATTAGGGTGTGTTTGTGTGTGTGATTTGTGGGTGATTGTTCTGTGTTGAGCCTATGCTTTGCCAGACTGTTTGTTAGTTGTTCGTTTTTCGTTTTTGTTATTTTGTATGTTCATTTTTGAAGATAATTAAAAATCAAGATGAGCATTCACGTACCTGCTGCGTTTTGGTCCTCATTCACCGACGACAACCGTGACAGAATCACCCACAACCAAAGGACCAAGCAGCAGAGGAAGGAGCAGACGGAGTTCGAGTTGGACTGGTGGGAGAAGTGGACTTGGGAGGAAGTTCTGGACGGGGCCGGACCCTGGCATCAGGCTGGGGATTATCGCCGCCCGCAATGGGAAATTGAGGCAGCCAAGGCAGAGAGGTGGTGGTACGAGGCCATGGACACGCTGAAGGAGAAGCACGAGAGGCACCCCCAATAAAAAAAATTTGGGGGGGGCACACGGGTAGTTTGGCTAGGCGTAAGAAGAGCCGGAAGCCAGCTACCCGTGGTTATATGGAGGAGCGTATGGGGTGGAGAGCGCTATGTTTCGCTGAGGAGCGCACTATCTCACCCATACGCACGCACAGTCCGGTGCGCGTTATTCCAGCCCCTCGCAGGTGCCGTGCTAGAGCGGGCATCCAGCCTGGTAGGAGGATGCCTGCGCAGCACATCTGGTCGCCGGTAGGCCTCCGAGGACCAGGCTACCCAACTCCCGCTCTACGCATGGCTACCATCAGGCCCCTGCACAGCCCAGTCTGCCCTGTACGAGCACCCCGCTCGTACAGGGCTACTAGTTCCATCCAGCCAAGGCGGGTTGTGCAGGAGGTAAGATCTAGACCGGCTGTGCGCCTCCATAGCCCTGGGTTTCCAGCTCCTGTCTCTCGTGCGGACCCGGAAGTCGTCCACCCAATCCGACTCGTCCTGTTCCCGCTCCCGCACTAGCCTGGAGGTGCGTGTTCATAAGCTGGTATATCCGGTACCAGCACCACGCACCAGGATTATAGTGCGTCAGCCCGCCAGTCAACAGTCTTCATCAGAGCTGCCCGCCAGTCAACAGTCTTCATCAGAGCTGCCCGCCAGTCAACAGTCATCATCAGAGCTGCCCGCCAGTCAACAGTCATCGTCAGAGCTGCCCGCCAGTCAACAGTCATCGTCAGAGCTGCCCGCCAGTCAACAGTCATCGTCAGAGCTGCCCGCCAGTCAACAGTCGTCGTCAGAGCTGCCCACCAGTCAACAGTCGTCGTCAGAGCTGCCCGCCAGTCAACAGTCGTCGTCAGAGCTGCCCGCCAGTCAACAGTCGTCGTCAGAGCTGCCCGCCAGTCAACAGTCGTCGTCAGAGCTGCCCGCCAGTCAACAGTCGTCGTCAGAGCTGCCCGCCAGTCAACAGTCGCCAGAGCTGCCCGCCAGTCAACAGTCGCCAGAGCTGCCCGCCAGTCAACAGTCGCAAGAGAGAGGTCAGACTGCGCTGAACTGCCGGAGTGGCCAGACTGCGCTGAACTGCCGGAGTGGCCAGACTGCCCTGAACTGCCGGAGTGGCCAGACTGCCCTGAACTGCCGGAGTGGCCAGACTGCCCTGAACTGCCGGAGTGGCCAGACTGCCCTGAACTGCCGGAGTGGCCAGACTGTCCTGAACTGCCGGAGTGGCCAGACTGTCCTGAACTGCCGGAGTGGCCAGACTGCCCAGACTGCCCCGAGCTGCCAGACTGTCCCGACTGCCCCTCGGCGATGCCAGAGTGGCCCGACAGCCTGGAACGGCCGGAACCAGAGCCACCTCCAGAAATAGGTGGGTTGGGGAGGGGGTGTAGCACAGTGCCGTCGTTGACGGCAGCCACCCTCCCTTCCCTCCCTTTAGAAAAGGGACTTTTTGTTGGTGTTGCTTGGGGTTATTTTTTTGTTAAGGTGCTTCTGGGGTAGCACCTTTAAGGGGGGGGTACTGTCACGTCCTGGCCAGTATATAAGGTTAATTGTTTTTGTAGTTTGGTCAGGACGTGGCAGAGGGTATTTGTTTTATGTGGTTCGGGGTGGTGTGTTTGTGTAAAGGGTGTTTGATTTAGTATTTCCGGGTTTTTGGTTGATGGTCTATGTGTTTGTATTCTATGGTTAGTCTGGTGTGTGTGTTTCTATGTTTGGTTAATTGGGGTTGGGACTCAGTTGAAGGCAGGTGTTGTCTATCTGCCTTTGATTGAGAGTCCCATATATTAGGGTGTGTTTGTGTGTGTGATTTGTGGGTGATTGTTCTGTGTTGAGCCTATGCTTTGCAAGACTGTTTGTTAGTTGTTCGTTTTTCGGTTTTGTTATTTTGTATGTTCATTTTTGAAGATAATTAAAAATCAAGATGAGCATTCACGTACCTGCTGCGTTTTGGTCCTCATTCACCGACGACAACCGTGAAAATTGTCCAATAACATATTTAAAATAATCCATTTACCTTGATGATCTGTTTGGACAATTTGCACATTTGGATCAAAATGACTCTTAATTAAAACCATCACCTCTTTTGAATTTCTTTGCCCCATGGGAGAAATATATTTCACCCCCCCAGTCCTTTTTCCACAAAACTTCATCTAAAATTGTTGAATGGGTTTCCTGTAAACAATAGATATTATATTCTTTCTCTTTTAGCCAGGTAAATACTGATCGCCTTTTCTTATTATCTGCTAGGCCATTACAATTGTAACTGGCTATACTTATTTCACCACTTACCATAATGAGACACAACTTTCAATTCCATTTATCAAAATATATGTTTGTAAACGTACCATTATATAGTAACATGATGATTGAGTGTCTATATTAGCTGTACCATGATATTTGCATTGCTACTAAGTAAACCTCCAATTGGTCCCCACTATTCCACCCGCTAAAAGCCCTCCTCATCCCAACGCCCGGCAGACCACCCCCGACCCCCCGTATCCCATGGCCCTAAACAGACTGGGATCCATCCTTTGAAAAGAGTACACAGGAACATCTTGATAGGACAGGAAGCACCATGTTTGTTGGACAGGAACATTCCCCTTGTTGGACAGGAAGCACCATGTTTGTTGGACAGGAACATTCCCCTTGTTGGACAGGAACATTCCCCTTGTTGGACAGGAACATTCCCCTTGTTGGACAGGAACATTCCCCTTGTTGGACAGGAACATTCCCCTTGTTGGACAGGAACATTCCCCTTGTTGGACAGGAACATTCCCCTTGTTGGACAGGGATACACCCCTTGTAGGACAGGATCAAAACCTTTGTTGGACAGGAACATTCCCCTTGTTGGACAGGAACATTCCCCTTGTTGGACAGGAATACACCCTTCTTGTGTAGAGGACCACCTCACTTGTTGGACAGGAATCCCCCATCCTTTGGCTGGAACACCCCACTTGTTGGACAGGAACACACCCCTTGTAGGACAGGATTAAAACCTTTGTTGGACAGGAACATTCCCCTTGTTGGACAGGAATACACCCTTCTTGTGTAGAGGACCACCTCACTTGTTGGACAGGAATCCCCCATCCTTTGGCTGGAACACCCCACTTGTTGGACAGGAACACTCCCCTTGTTGGACAGGTACAACACCCTTGTTGGAAAGGACAACAACCTTGTTGGACAGGAACACTCCCCTTATTGGAAAAGAATACCCCCCTTGATGACAAGAACGCCTTCCTTATTGGACAAGAACATCCCCCATGTTGGACACGAACACCCCCCTTTTGGACAGGAATACCCCCTTGTTAGATATGAACATCCCCTTATTGGACAGGAAACTCTTGAATGCAGTGCCTTAGACCTCTGCACCACTCGGGAGCTCCAAAACCATTGTTGGAGAGGAGTTAACCCATTTTTGGCCAAAACACAACCCTTGTTAGACAGGAACCACCCCCTTGTTTGACAGGAACACCTTTTTGGACAGGAATGCCTTGTTGGACAGGAAATCCTCCTTTGTTGGACAGGAACACCCCCCTTGTTGGACAGGAACCACCCCCTTATTGGACAGTAACACCCCCTGGTTGGACAGGAACACCCCCTGGTTGGACAGTAACACCCCCTGGTTGAACAGGAACACCCCCTGGTTGGACAGGAACACCCCCTGGTTGGACAGGAACACACCCTGGTTGGACAGGAACACCCCCTGGTTGGACAGTAACACCCCCTTGTTGGACAGGACAAACCCCCTTGTTGGACAGGAACAACCCCCTTGTTGGACAGTAACAACCCCCTTGTTGGACGGGAACACTCCCCTTGTTGGACAGGAGCAACCACCTTGTTGGACAGGAACACCACATTGTTTAACAGGAACAACCCCCTTGTTGGACAGGAACAATCGCCTTGTTGGACAGGACAAACCCCCTTGTTGGACAGGAACACCTTGTTGGGCAGGAAAACCTTCCTTGTTGGACACCCTCGCTATCGGTGGTGATAACCTGGACCAGCACAATGTCATAGCAGTCCCATGAAAGACTAAATGTTTTAAAACAGTGTATTGGTTTATTCTCATATCATGTCCTACAAAAACATACCATTTAGTAGCTTCTACAAACCCATGTGAATGTTGATATTATTATTATTATTATAATGTTGATATTATTATTATAATGTTGATATTATTATTATTATAATGTTGATACAGAGCAAACACAAACCTATCGTAGCACATAAAAGACAACACATTTAAAAACTATTACAATATCAGAAAAATCTTGTTGCACACTCAGTAGTTCAATAACAGACAAACTTGAATCTAATTGATGAAGAATAGTGATTATTCTTTCAAATCTGTGGAGAATATTTGAGTAGTTACCAAATTTACCTGAAATAAACATACATTCTTATTGTAAAAGAGGAGAGTGTACAAAAAAACATTATAAATGTTGTAAAATAACTGAGATGTCAAACATAACCATGAGGAAATAGCCTGGCGTACATTTGTGAGGGGGAAGTCAGATACGATATTGTCATCCCAGATTTGTATTTTTTTGTGAATAGTCTGATAACAACAAATGAGGTAAATATTATATTGAATTGTAAGTTTGATAGTTGCAACTGTAGGCCTATGTTACTCTATATCACCCTGAGAGGGACCATTCAGGTGAGGGCCCTAGCTGGTTTTTCCCCTACAATAAGAATGACTGGCATTGGTACACTCAATATGGCTGCCCGTCAACTCATCATGGACGTTGACTTGAATGAAATCATGCGTTCTAGTCATTCTAATTTCCTTTCGTGGTTGTCTTCTCTACGCCATCTCAACTGGTTCTTCTTGCAGTGGTGTCTCCTGCTTGACTTCTTTCACTTTCTTTAGTTCACTTTTGTGATTCTTCCTGATATTTGATATAAAAGAACAGTTAGTTATTTGTAGCATAATTATGCTAAAAAAAAACTCAAATAGAACAAACTGAGTAATTGTAATTTTCCTGTTCTTCTCGTTTCCTAACAGAAGAGAATGATGAATAGTGTACTTACTTGCTCTGCATGGCCAGGACAACAATGACTATGATGAGTATTGCTCCAGTGATCCCAAACACCACTCCTAGAATCATGGCTGCAGGAAACAGAATAACAGGTTTAATTAACAGAAGATAATAAATGAATAGTAAGTCCAAACTGTTGAACAGGCCTACAGTACATTGTTTTTTAATAGACCTACACTATACAGTGCCTTAGGAACATATTAAAACCCCTTGACTTTTTCCACATTTTGTTACTTAACAGCGTTATTCTAAAATTGATTAAATTATTTATTTTTCTCATTAATCTACACACAATACCCCATAATGACAATGTGAAAAAAGGTTTTTAGAATTTTTGCTAATGTGTAAAAACTAATATATGAGACTCGAACATGAGACTCGAAATTGAGCTCAGGTGCATCCTGTTTTCATTGATCATCCTTGAGATGTTTCTACAACTTGATTGGAATCCACCTGTGGTAAATTCAACTGATTGGACATGATTTGGAAAGGCACACACCTGTCTATATAAGGTCTCACAGTTTGGAACCACCAAGACTCTTCCTAGAGCTGGCCGCCCGGCCAAACTAAGCGATCGAGGGAGAAGAGCCTTGGTCAGGGAGGTGACCAAGAACCCGATGGTCACTCTGACAGAGCTCCAGAGTTGCTCTGTGGAGATGGGAGAACCTTCCAGAAGGACAACCATCTCTACAGCACTCCACCAATCAGGCCTTTATGGTAGTGTGGCCAGACGGAAGCCACTCCTAAGTAAAAGGCACATGACAGCCCACTTGGAGTTTGCCAAAAGGCACCTAAAGGACTCTCAGACTATGAGAAAAGAGATTCTCTGGTCTGATGAAACCAAAATTGAACTGAATGCCAAGCGTCAGGTCTGGACGAAACCTGGCACCATCCCTACGGTGAAGCTTGGTGGTGGAGGCATCATGCTTTGGGGATGTTTTTCATCGGCAGAGACTGGGAGACTAGTCAGGATCAAGGGAAAGATGAACGGAGCAAAGTACGGAGAGACCCTTGATGAACCTGTGAAGGGTCTGAATACTTATATAAATGTGATATTTCCATTTTTTATTTTTAATACATTTTCACAGATTTCTTAAAACCGGTTTTGATTCGTCATTATGGGGTATTGTGTGTTGACTGTTGAGGAAAAAACTATGTAATAAGGCTGTAACGTAACAAATGTGGAAAAAGTTAAGGGGTCTTCCGAATGCACTGTACAATACAAAAGTATGTGGACACCACTTCAAATTATTGGATTCTATTTCAGCCACATCTGTTTCCTGACAGGTGTATAACATCGAGAACACTGCTCGACCTCACTAATGCTCCTGTGGCTGAATGGAAACAAGTCCCTGCCCTCACTAATGCTCCTGTGGCTGAATGGAAACAAGTCCCTGCCCTCACTAATGCTCCTGTGGCTGAATGGAAGCAAGTCCCTGCCCTCACTAATGCTCCTGTGGCTGAATGGAAACAAGTCCCTGCCCTCACTAATGCTCCTGTGGCTGAATGGAAACAAGTCCCTGCCCTCACTAATGCTCCTGTGGCTGAATGGAAGCAAGTCCCTGCCCTCACTAATGCTCCTGTGGCTGAATGGAAGCAAGTCCCTGCACCTCACTAATGCTCCTGTGGCTGAATGGAAGCAAGTCCCTGCCCTCACTAATGCTCCTGTGGCTGAATGGAAGCAAGTCCCTGCCCTCACTAATGCTCCTGTGGCTGAATGGAAGCAAGTCCCTGCCCTCACTAATGCTCCTGTGGCTGAATGGAAGCAAGTCCCTGCCCTCACTAATGCTCCTGTGGCTGAATGGAAGCAAGTCCCTGCCCTCACTAATGCTCCTGTGGCTGAATGGAAGCAAGTCCCTGCCCTCACTAATGCTCCTGTGGCTGAATGGAAGCAAGTCCCTGCCCTCACTAATGCTCCTGTGGCTGAATGGAAGCAAGTCCCTGCCCTCACTAATGCTCCTGTGGCTGAATGGAAGCAAGTCCCTGCCCTCACTAATGCTCCTGTGGCTGAATGGAAGCAAGTCCCTGCCCTCACTAATGCTCCTGTGGCTGAATGGAAGCAAGTCCCCGCAGCAATGTTCCAACATCTAGTGGAAAGCCTTCCCAGAAGAGCGGAGGCTGTTATAGCAGCAAAGGGGGGACCAACTCTATATTAATGACCATGATTTTGGAATGAGATGTTTGACAGGTTTCCACATTCATTTGGTCATGTACAGTATTTCTCTACTCACCAACAGGAGTATCGGGTTCATCCTCCTCCTTTTCAGTACCCTCATCTGATGACAGAACATGTCGGAAATATTATAGACAACATAATATCAGATTATTATAGAAATTACATCAGATTTTTAAAGACATAACATCAGATTGTTATAGAAATCATAATATCATATTATAGATATTATAATATCAGATTATTAAAGAAATTATAATATCAGATTATTAGAGATATATCAGATTTTTAGACATAACATCAGATTGTTATAGAAATCATAATATCATATTATAGATATTATAATTTCTTTAATAATCTGATATTATAATATCTATAATAATCTGAGATAGATATTATAATATGAGATTATTATAGATATTATAATATGAGATTATTAAAGAAATTATATCAGATTATTATAGATATAATAATATCAGAATATTATAGAAATTATAATATAAGGTTATTATAGACCTAACATCAGATTGTTATAGAAATTATAATATCAGATGATAGATATTATAATATTCGATTAACATAGATATTATAATATTAGATTATTATAGATATTATAATATCATATTATTATAGAAATGATATTATCAGATTATTATAGATATTATAATATCAGATTATTATAGAAATTATTATAGAAATTATATCATATTATTATAGATACTATAATATCAGTTTATTATTCAACATGACATTAACATGACATTAATCTGTAGTTAGTTTTCAGTATCATTGAAAACTACAAGAATATTTGATATTTCATCATTCATTAACAAATGTTTTGTTATGCTATGTAATGCTGTGTCATTTTATGTCACGTCATCTCACCATGAATCCCAGCGCAGGTGGCGTTGCAGGCCTGATGGTCGATGAACCTGTTCCCGTTCCCCACACAGCCAGTCCAGTGGAACTTCTTACACTTCTCATGGATGGGGTCGTAGTAGTAACGCAGGTAGGTGCCAAAGCATTCACCCAGAGCCTTCTGGAAGTGGCAAGCTTTTGTCTCTGGGGAAGGACAAGGGTTGGGTACGGAGAGATAGCATTAATTACACACTGAGATGTGTTCACGAGCACAACAGAACAGACCATGAGAGAGCTATTAATCATGGGGGAGAGACCACATGTTTTCAGAGGATGGGACTACCGGTATATGTTCAATTCTGAGGTTTCACACGGATCAATACTTATACTGATCATAGTTATATTTGTCCAATACAAAGTTGTCCTCAGATTTTACTGTAGAGGATGTAGTACTATGTTTTGCCACATGGTGGCACATTGCAATAACGGTAAAATGCACAGCCCCACATTTGAACACAGTTGCATTATTTCTTTATAATGTAATCCCTGAGTTCTACACTGATCTTTGTATTAGTTACTTATTTCTCTCTCTCCCTCACTTCCTCTCTCTCTTTCTCTCCCTCCATCTCTCTCTCCCTCCCTCCCTCCCTGCTGAGTCACAGAGCAATGAAAACCTCTTCCGCTATACATACAGTACTCCAAAGGGTTTATGACCACAATAAAGTCCTTGTTTATGACCACACCACAATAAAGTCCTTGTTTATGACCACAATAAAGTCCTTGTTTATGACCACAATAAAGTCCTTGTTTATGACCACAGTAAAGTCCTTGTTTATGACCACAATAAAGTCCTTGTTTATGACCACACCACAATAAAGTCCTTGTTTATGACCACAATAAAGTCCTTGTTTATGACCACAGTAAAGTCCTTGTTTATGACCACAATAAAGTCCTTGTTTATGACCACAATAAAGTCCTTGTTTATGACCAAAATAAAGTCCTTGTTTATGACCACACCACAACAAAGTCCTTGTTTATGACCACAATAAAGTCCTTGTTTATGACCACAATAAAGTCCTTGTTTATGACCACAATAAAGTCCTTGTTTATGACCACAGTAAAGTCCTTGTTTATGACCACAATAAAGTCCTTGTTTATGACCACAATAAAGTCCTTGTTTATGACCACAATAAAGTCCTTGTTTATGACCACACCACAACAAAGTCCTTGTTTATGACCACAATAAAGTCCTTGTTTATGACCACAATAAAGTCCTTGTTTATGACCACACCACAATAAAGTCCTTGTTTATGACCACAATAAAGTCCTTGTTTATGACCACAATAAAGTCCTTGTTTATGACCACACCACAATAAAGTCCTTGTTTATGACCACAATAAAGTCCTTGTTTATGACCACAATAAAGTCCTTGTTTATGACCACAATAAAGTCCTTGTTTATGACCACACCACAATAAAGTCCTTGTTTATGACCACAATAAAGTCCTTGTTTATGACCACACCACAACAAAGTCCTTGTTTATGACCACACCACAACAAAGTCCTTGTTTATGACCACACCACAACAAAGTCCTTGTTTATGACCACACCACAATAAAGTCCTTGTTTATGACCACACCACAATAAAGTCCTTGTTTATGACCACACCACAATAAAGTCCTTGTTTATGACCACACCACAATAAAGTCCTTGTTTATGACCACACCACAATAAAGTCCTTGTTTATGACCACAATAAAGTCCTTGTTTATGACCACACCACAATAAAGTCCTTGTTTATGACCACACCACAATAAAGTCCTTGTTTATGACCACAATAAAGTCCTTGTTTATGACCACAATAAAGTCCTTGTTTATGACCACACCACAACAAAGTCCTTGTTTATGACCACAATAAAGTCCTTGTTTATGACCACAATAAAGTCCTTGTTTATGACCACAATAAAGTCCTTGTTTATGACCACAGTAAAGTCCTTGTTTATGACCACAATAAAGTCCTTGTTTATGACCACAATAAAGTCCTTGTTTATGACCACAATAAAGTCCTTGTTTATGACCACACCACAACAAAGTCCTTGTTTATGACCACAATAAAGTCCTTGTTTATGACCACAATAAAGTCCTTGTTTATGACCACAATAAAGTCCTTGTTTATGACCACACCACAATAAAGTCCTTGTTTATGACCACAGTAAAGTCCTTGTTTATGACCACACCACAATAAAGTCCTTGTTTATGACCACAGTAAAGTCCTTGTTTATGACCACACCACAATAAAGTCCTTGTTTATGACCACAGTAAAGTCCTTGTTTATGACCACACCACAATAAAGTCCTTGTTTATGACCACACCACAGTAAAGTCCTTGTTTATGACCACACCACAGTAAAGTCCTTGTTTATGACCACACCACAACAAAGTCCTTGTTTATGACCACACCACAACAAAGTCCTTGTTTATGACCACACCACAATAAAGTCCTTGTTTATGACCACACCACAATAAAGTCCTTGTTTATGACCACACCACAATAAAGTCCTTGTTTATGACCACACCACAATAAAGTCCTTGTTTATGACCACACCACAATAAAGTCCTTGTTTATGACCACAATAAAGTCCTTGTTTATGACCACACCACAATAAAGTCCTTGTTTATGACCACACCACAATAAAGTCCTTGTTTATGACCACAATAAAGTCCTTGTTTATGACCACAATAAAGTACTTGTTTATGACCACACCACAACAAAGTCCTTGTTTATGACCACAATAAAGTCCTTGTTTATGACCACAATAAAGTCCTTGTTTATGACCACAGTAAAGTCCTTGTTTATGACCACAGTAAAGTCCTTGTTTATGACCACAATAAAGTCCTTGTTTATGACCACAATAAAGTCCTTGTTTATGACCACACCACAACAAAGTCCTTGTTTATGACCACACCACAATAAAGTCCTTGTTTATGACCACAATAAAGTCCTTGTTTATGACCACAATAAAGTCCTTGTTTATGACCACACCACAATAAAGTCCTTGTTTATGACCACAGTAAAGTCCTTGTTTATGACCACACCACAATAAAGTCCTTGTTTATGACCACAGTAAAGTCCTTGTTTATGACCACACCACAATAAAGTCCTTGTTTATGACCACAGTAAAGTCCTTGTTTATGACCACACCACAATAAAGTCCTTGTTTATGACCACACCACAGTAAAGTCCTTGTTTATGACCACACCACAGTAAAGTCCTTGTTTATGACCACACCACAATAAAGTCCTTGTTTATGACCACACCACAGTAAAGTCCTTGTTTATGACCACACCACAATAAAGTCCTTGTTTATGACCACACCACAGTAAAGTCCTTGTTTATGACCACACCACAATAAAGTCCTTGTTTATGACCACACCACAATAAAGGATGTTTTTTGTGCTGTAATAACCTGAACACTATGTTCACGATATCTGCAGATGCACAGTAGACTGTCTTGACAGACATTACACATTACAGGGGCAGAGTCTTGTTATACTATGTTGGGTATTACAAGTATACATTCAGTCTGTATTTACAATTATGATTAAAATAGTAGCCAGAATACTGTGTCCAATGGACCTACTATGCTAACTGTGTAACCTTGGCAGACATTTCACATTAAGAGGACAGGGTCTGGACTGGTTCTGGTATACTATCTATATTAGAGGACTGGGTCTGGACTGGTTCTGGTATACTATCTATATTAGAGGACAGGGTCTGGACTGGTTCTGGTATACTAACTATATTAGAGGACAGGGTCTGGACTGGTTCTGGTATACTATCTATATTAGAGGACAGGGTCTGGACTGGTTCTGGTATACTATCTATATTAGAGGACTGGGTCTGGACTGGTTCTGGTATACTATCTATATTAGAGGACAGGGTCTGGACTGGTTCTGGTATACTAACTATATTAGAGGACAGGGTCTGGACTGGTTCTGGTATACTATCTATATTAGAGGACAGGGACTGGACTGGTTCTGGTATACTAACTACACTACCGACAACAGTTTGGACACTCCTGCTCATTCAAGGGCTTTGCTTTATTTTTACCATCTCAATTGGGTTGACAGCTTTCCATACTCTTGGATGCTTTTCCAACAGTTTTGAAGGAGTTCCCACATATGCTGAGCACCTGTTGGCAGCTTTTCCTTCACTCTGCGGTCTAACTCATCCCAAACCATCTCAACTGGGTTGAGGTCGGGTGACTGTGGATGCCAGGTCATCTGATGCAGCACTCCATCACTCTCCTCCTTGGTCAAATAGCCCTTATGCAGCCTGGAGGTGTGTTTTAGGTCACTGTCCTGTTGAAAAACAAATGCTAGTCCCACTAAGCTCAAACCTGATGGGATGGCGTATCGCTGCAGAATGCTGTGGTAGCCATACTGGTTAAGTGTGCCTTGAAATCTAAATAAATCACAGACAGTGTCACCAGCAAAGCACCCACCACACCATCACACCTCCTCCTCCATGCTTCATGGTGGGAACCACACATGCAGAGATCATCCATTCACCTACTCTGAGTATCATAAAGACACGTGGTTGGAACCAAATCTGGACTCATCAGACCAAAGGACAGATTCCTACCGGTCTAATGTCCATTGCTTGTGTTTCTTGGCCCAAGCAAGTAAGTCTCTTCTTATTGATGCCCTTTAGTAGTGGTTTCTTTGCAGCAATTCGACCATGAAGGCCTGATTCGGGCAGTCTCGTCTGAACAGTTGATGTTGAGATGTGTCTGTTACTTGAACTCTGGGAAGAATTAATTTGAGCTGCAATTTCTGAGGCTGGTAACTCTACTGAACGTATCCTCTGCAGCAGAGGTAACTCTGGGTCTTCCTTTCCTGTGGCAGTCCTCATGAGAGCCAGTTTCATCATAGCGCTTGATGGTATTTGCGACTGCACTTGAAGAAACGTTCAAAGTTCTTGAAATTTTCCATATTGACTTATCTTCATGTCTTAAAGTAATGATGGACTGTTGTTTCTCTTTGCTTATTTGAGCTGCTCTTGCCATAATATGACTTGGTCTTTTACCAAATAGAGCTATCTTCTGTATACCACCCCTTCCTTGTCACAACACAACTGATTGGCTCAAATGCATTAAGATGGAAAGAAAATTCCACAAATTATCTTTAAACAAGGCACACCTGTTAATTGAAATGCATTCCAGGTGACTACCTCATGAAGCTGGTTGAGAGAATGCCAAGAGTGTGCAAAGCTGTCATCAAGGCAAAGGGTGGCTACTTTGAAGAATCTAAAATCTAAAATATATTTGGATTGGTTTAACACTTTTTTGGTTACTACATGATTTCATATGTGTTATTTCATAGTTTTGATGTCTTCACTATTATTCTACAATGTAGAAAATAGTAAAAAAAAAAAGAAAAACCCTTGAAAGGTGTTCTAAAACTTTTGACCGGTAGTGTACATTTTACAGACAGAGTATAATTTACATAAGTTGTCTTGTTTTTAGTCCCATCCTTCATCTCCACTCAAACCCTCCCATCTATCTAAATTGTTTTATTCTATATTCCATTTAAATGTTTCAACTGTGCTGTGATGTTTCACAAAAGTTCTGAACCTTTCTATTATCATAGAACAGATTGTAAACTAAAGATGTTTTGTTGTTGCTACAAGTAGTCACCCAACAGTGCTTTTTGCAGAGTTAATGTTGCAATTATTCAAAAACAAGCTACTTATGGATAGTACCAAAACAAATGATCTAATGATTCTGTCTCTTTGCAGCAAAATCTGCAGAGCTGGGATGGTTGTATCCCTCATAACCTCAGCAAAAAAAGGAAATGTCCTCTCACTTTCAACTGCGTTTATTTTCAGCAAACTTAAGTTCTTCAGTCTAGGGTCCTTTTTTCTCAATTTCCGACTGATCGACGTGCCCACAGTTAACTGCATGTTACTCAGGCCCAGAAGCCTGGAAAACACTTTGAAGTTTTTAGAAATGTTAAAATAATGCATGAGATTATAACACAATTGATATGGTAGGAGAAAATCCAAAGAAAAACCAACTGGACATCTTTTTTTTTTGAGAGCCCATGCTCTTACAATGGAAAGCATAGGGTCATATGCAATCCCAGATTGCAATTCCTATGGCTTCCACTAGATGTCAGCAGTCTTTGTTCAAGGTTTCAGGCTTGTAACTTGAATAATGAAGAATAAATATGAGTTTTAGTACGATGACACCCGTTTGGAAATCATGTTTGAGCGTGCGACGAACAGGACACCCTCTTGCCAATTTTGCTTTCCTATTGAACATACTTCTCTTAGTATGAAATATTACAGTTTAATTACATTTTAGGGTACGTGAGGAATAAATACAAACATATTTTGACTTGTTAAAAACAAAGTTTAGGTGTAGTTTTTTGGATTCCTTTCTCTCCATGTTGAATGAGTGGATTACTCAAATCGATGGCGCTAACTAAATTGACTTTTTGGGATATAAAGAAGGATTTTATCTAACAAAACGACACTACATGTTGTAGCTGGGACCCTTTGGATTGCAAATCAGAGGAAGATTTTCAAAAAGTAAGTGAATATTTAATCGCTATGTGTGAATTTATGAAACCTGTGGTGGTTGAAAAATATTTTGATGTGGGATGCCATCCTCAAACAATCGCATGGCATGCTTTGACTGTAACGCCTATTGTAAATTGGACAATGCAGTTAGATTAACAAGAATTTAAGCTTTTAACCGATATAAGACACTTGTATGTACCTAAACGTTTAACATCCATAATTTTTATGATTATTTATTTGAATTGCGCGCCCTCCAATTTCACCGGAAGTTGTCGACAGGTGTCCCGCTGGCGGGATGCCTAGCCCATGTGTAAATATTTGTATGGACATAGCAAGAATCAACAACTGAGATATAAACTGAACAAGTTCCACAGACATGTGACTAACAGAAATTGAATAATGTGTCCCTGAACAACGGGGGAATCAAAATCAAAAGTAACAGTCATTGTCCGGTGTGGCCACCAGCTGCATTAAGTACTGCAATGCATCTCCTCCTCATAGTCTGCATCAGATTTGCCAGTTCTTGCCGTGAGATGTTATCCCACTCTTCCACCAAGGCACCTGCAAGTTCCCAGACATTTCTGGGGGGAATGTCCTTAGCCCTCATCCTCCGATCCAACAGGTCCCAGACGTGCTCAATCATTGGGATTGAGATCTGGGCTTTTCGCTGGCCATGGTAGAACACTGACATTCCTGTATTGCAGGAAATCATGCACAGAACGAGCAGTATGGCTGGTGGCATTGTCATGCTGGAGAGTCATGACAAGCTCAGTCCGATGATGCTGTGACACACCGCCCCAGACCATGACGGACCCTCCACCTCCAAATCGATCCCGCTCCAGAGTACAGGCCTTGGTGTAACGCTCATTCCTTCGATGATAAACGCAAATCCGACCATCGCCCCCCTGGTTAGACAAAACCGTGACTCGTCAATGAAGAGCACTTTGCCGGTCCTGTCTGGTCCAGCAACGGTGGGTTTGTGCCCATTGGCGACGTTGTTGCTGGTGATGTCTGATGAGGACCTGCCTTACAACAGGCCAACAAGCCCTCAGTCCAGCCTCTCTCAGCCTATTGCAGACAGTCTGAGTACTGATGGAGGGATTGTGCGTTCCTGGTGTAACTCGGCAGTTGTTGTTGCCATCCTGTACCTGTCCCGAAGGTGTGAAGCTCGGATGTACCGATCCTGTGCAGGTGTTGTTACACGTGGTCTGCCACTGCGAGGACGATCAGCTGTCCGTCCTCTCTCCTTGTAGCGCTGTCTTAGGCGACTCACAGTACGGACATTGCAATTTATTGCCCTGGCCACACCTGCAGTCCTCATGCCTCCTTGCAGCATGCCTAAGGCACATTCACACAGATGAGCAGGGACCCTGGGCATCTTTCTTTTGGTGTTTTTCAGAGTCAGTAGAAAGGCCTCTTTAGTGTCCTAAGTTTTCATAACTGTGACCTTAATTGCCTACCGTCTGTAAGCTGTTAGTAACAACCATTACACAGGTGCATGTTCATTAATTGTTTATGGTTCATTTAACAAGCATGGGAAACGGTGTTTAAACCCTTTACAATGAAGATCTGTGATGTTGAAAAGACAGGGTCCTGAAAAAGGGACATTTCTTTTTTTTGCTGAGTTTATGTATAACATTCTATTGGTTGGAAGAATTTTGTATGATAATTTAAATGTACATTTATCTAATCTTTGAATCAGGTGTCGTTTTGCGTATCAGTACATAAACCCATTGGTAAATAGAAAATCTCTTCCTAACTATTTTGCAATCTATATGGCAAAGCTGTCAATTTTTTGGTCCTTAAATGAAACTGGTACACTTTTTTTATCACAATTTTCTTTAACCAGTTATGGTCTTTAATACAGGGCCAACAAAGAAGTTCCTTACTTTTTCCCCTGCCTCTTCCATTTGTTCGGTAATGCTGCAATTAATTGGTTGTAATGTTGGGTAGAGCAGACATTTCCATATCTTTTTGTTAGCTGTATGTGTGACATAACGCCACCAGTCTTATTTATGATATAATTTACAAAGATTATACCTTTTACATTTTTTTATTTTAATCAATTCGTTTATTTGGGTTTAATCATAATATTTGTTAGATTATTTGTTCTGTCTTTTCTGGTGGATTAAACTGAAATTGCAACCAATATTCTATGGCTTATTTTAAAAATAGAGATATTTGGAGAATATTTCCTTTTCAAATAACCGAAAGTGAGAGGTTGTAATCTGAATAAAAGGAAAAAGGCCATTCTTGAACATGGGGTGAGACATTAATACTAATCTGAGAGAACCAGTTTGGATTTAGTGAGAGGTCTAATGCTTTAATATTAAAAATATCTGCCCTCCAAATTAGTATTTATTATATAAATAGTCTAGTTTAATTTGATCTAGTTTGCCGTTCCAAATACAATGGAATATTTTTCATTGTTAACAGGTCGCTAGGTGTAGGCAGGGCCATAAGTAAATAGGTAAACTGGGATACATGACTAAAGAGTTAATCAGGGTAAACTGGGATATGACTAAAGAGTTAATCAGGGTTAACTGGGATAGATGACTAAAGAGTTAATCAGGGTAAACTGGGATACATGACTAAAGAGTTAATCAGGGTTAACTGGGATACATGACTAAAGAGTTCATCAGGGTAAACTGGGATACATGACTAAAGAGTTAATCAGGGTTAACTGGGATACATGACTAAAGAGTTCATCAGGGTAAACTGGGATACATGACTAAAGAGATTGGAAACCCAAATTCGTCTACATGGACAAGTTCTGGCCTGGTTTAGATCTTATCTGTCGGAAAGATATCAGTTTGTCTCTGTGAATGGTTTGTCCTCTGACAAATCAATTGTAAATTTCGGTGTTCCTCAAGGTTCCGTTTTAGGACCACTATTGTTTTCACTATATATTTTACCTCTTGGGGATGTCATTCGAAAACATAATGTTAAATTTCACTGCTATGCGGACGACACACAGCTGTACATTTCAATGAAACATGGTGAAGCCCCAAAATTGCCCTCGCTAGAAGCCTGTGTTTCAGACATAAAGAAGTGGATGGCTGCAAACTTTCTACTTTTAAACTCGGACAAAACAGAGATGCTTGTTCTAGGTCCCAAGAAACAAAGAGATCTTCTGTTGAATCTGACAATTAATCTGGATGGTTGTACAGTCGTCTCAAATAAAACTGTGAAGGACCTCGGCGTTACTCTGGACCCTGATCTCTCTTTTGAAGAACATATCAAGACTGTTTCAAGGACAGCTTTTTTCCATCTACGTAACATTGCAAAAATCAGAAATTTTCTGTCCAAAAATGACGCAGAAAAATTAATCCATGCTTTTGTTACTTCTAGGCTGGACTACTGCAATGCTCTACTTTCCGGCTACCCGGATAAAGCACTAAATAAACTTCAGTTAGTGCTAAATACGGCTGCTAGAATCCTGACTAGAACCAAAAAATTTGATCATATTACTCCAGTGTTAGCCTCCCTACACTGGCTTCCTGTTAAGGCAAGGGCTGATTTCAAGGTTTTACTGCTAACCTACAAAGCATTACATGGGCTTGCTCCTACCTATCTTTCCGATTTGGTCCTGCCGTACATACCTACACGTACGCTACGGTCACAAGACGCAGGCCTCCTAATTGTCCCTAGAATTTCTAAGCAAACGGCTGGAGGTAGGGCTTTCTCCTATAGAGCTCCATTTTTATGGAATGGTCTGCCTACCAATGTGAGAGATGCAGACTCAGTCTCAACCTTTAAGTCTTTACTGAAGACTTATCTCTTCAGTAGGTCCTATGATTAAGTATAGTCTGGCCCAGGAGTGTGAAGGTGAACGGAAAGGCTGGAGCAACGAACCGCCCTTGCTGTCTCTGCCTTGCCGGTTCCCCTCTTTCCACTGGGATTCTCTGCCTCTAACCCTTTTACAGAGGCTGAGTCACTGGCCTACTGGTGTTCTTCCATGCCGTCCATGGGAGGGGTGCGTCACTTGAGTGGGTTGAGTCACTGACGTGGTCTTCCTGTCTGGTTGGCGCCCCCCCCCTGGGTTGTGCCATGGCGGAGATCGTTGTGGGCTATACTCGGCCTTGTCTTAGGACGGTAAGTTGGTGGTTGGAGACATCCCTCTAGTGGTGTGGGGGCTGTGCTTTGGCAAAGTGGGTGGGGTTATATCCTGCCTGTTTGGCCCTGTCCGGGGTATCATCGGATGGGGCCACAGTGTCTTCTGATCCCTCCTGTCTCAGCCTCCAGTATTTATGCTGCAGTAGTTTATGTGTCGGGGGCTAGGGTCAGTCTGTTACATCTGGAGTATTTCTCTTGTCTTATCCGGTGTCCTGTGTGTATTTAAATATGCTCTCTCTAATTCTCTCTTTCTCTCTTTCTGTCTTTCTCTCGGAGGACCTGAGCCCTAGGACCATGCCTCAGGACTACCTGGTATGATGACTCCTTGCTGTCCCCAGTCCACCTGGCCGTGCTGCTGCTCCAGTTTCAACTGTTCTGCCTGCGGCTATGGAACCCTGACCTGTTCACCGGACGTGCTTGTTGCACCCTCGACAACTACTATGATTATTATTATTTGACCATGCTGGTCATTTATGAACATTTTAACATTTTAACATTTTGACCATGTTCTGTTTTAATATCCACCCTGCACAGCCAGAAGAGGACTGGCCACCCCTCATAGCCTGGTTCCTCTCTAGGTTTCTTCCTAGGTTTTTGGCCTTTCTAGGGAGTTTTTCCTAGGGGAGTTTTTCCTAGCCACCGTGCTTCTTTCACATGCTTTGCTTGCTGTTTGGGGTTTTAGGCTGGGTTTCTGTACAGCACTTTGAGAATATCAGCTGATGTACGAAGGGCTATATAAAAATAAATTTGATTTGATTTGATTTGATTTAAAGAGTTAATCAGGG
>NW_025547233.1:5000-10610 GCF_905237065.1 Salmo salar
TGTGTGTGTGTGTGTGTAATATGTGTGTGTGCATATATGTGTGTGTGTGCATATATGTGTGGGTGTGTGTGCAGTGTATGATACGTGCATATATGCAAGACATGCGCATACATACGTGCGCACATTACGCATATATATTACGCGCATAATTACGATATTACGCGCGCATACACATATATGCAATGCATACGTGCATACACACACACACACACATACACATGCGCACACACACACACACAACGCCATTATTACGCGCACACACACACATGCGTAGCATATAATTAGCACGCAGCTTCTACGCATGCATGCATACGACACTACACATACGCACTGCGTAGCACGCACGTAGTAGTAATGCAACATAGATACGTACGTACGCATGCACACATTACGCATGCGCATGCACACATACGCACATGCATAATAATATGTGAATGTGCATATGTGCATATGCATATATGTGCATGCATACATATATATATATATATATATATGTGCATATGTACATGCATATTACATACATGCACATGCGCATGCGCATATATAATGCATATATATATACATACATGCGCATAACATATTATTACGCACACATGACATACGCGCATATAGCATAATAATATATTATTAGATATACGTGTGCATGACATTATTATTACATGCATGCATGCATGATACATGCATGGTAGATATATACGCATACATATTATATATTACGCATATTACATGCATGCATGCATGCATATACATATATACGCATGCGCATGTGCATACACATGCATACGTGCACACATGCATACATGCAGACATCCGTGCATTATTGCACATACGCGCATACGCAAGAATTATTGCGCACATACGCGCACGCACATACGCGCATGCATTGGCGCGCATATTATATTATACGCGCACACTTATTACGCGCACATATACGCATGCGCAGGCGCCGCATGCGCGTTACGCGCGCGCGCACGTAGCGTTACGCGCGCAGACGCAGACACGGCATCACATGCGCAAAAGAATATTTCATGCGCGTTATTACGCACACATCATGCGCAGATTACGCACATATACGCGCATTACATTACACACGCGCATATATATATTATGATACGCGCACATTGGCATACGCTGCACGATGCATACATATTTATATACGCAGCATACTAGACACATTGCGCATATCCGCATTGCTGCACATGCGCACACATTCACGCGCATTATACGCACATTGCACATACGCGCACGCATTACGCCACGTGTACGGAGTTTATTAAACCCACACTTGCAGCGTGCGCGCGCAAAGACACACGTGCGCGGCGCAGACGTGCGCGCATGCGTGCAGCAAGACATACGCGCAGATACGCATATGCAGACATACGTGCGAAGCATACGTGCGCATACACATACGGCACATATACGCGCACATATACATGCGTATACATACGTACATACGCGCATACATGATACATAAAGTATATATACTACATACACACACACACATACACACACACACACACACACACATACAGCGTGCGCATACATATACATGCGTGCACACACACACACATGAAGTACATGCGTGCACATACATGTGCGCATACACACACATGCATACATACATACACACATTAATACATACACACACATACAATAACACACACACATGGCGTGCATACACACACACACATATATTACACAACACACATATATAGCGCGTGCGTAATATATGCGCATATACTGGGAATATATGTGTGTATATACATACACACATAATATATATATAACACATATATATATACACACATATATATATATACACATATATAATATTAACACAATATATATATAATATACATATATATATATAATACATATATACACACACATATATACACACATAATATAAAACACACACACACATATACAAATGGCATCCATATATATACACATAACACAAAAAAAAATATATATTAACACACACATTACATACACACACACACACACACACATTGCCAAACACATATACATACAAAACATATATATACATATACATACATATACACACATACATACACACAACATACATACACATACACATACATACACATTGCCTGGCCATATATATATGGCTACACATACATAAGAAATACAGACATGAATAATATATAACATATATATATAGCACATATATTACATTATTAATAATCAAATTACTAACATATATATATATATATATAACATATATATATATATATACATATATATAATTAATAAATAACACATACATACATACACACATATATTACACACATATACATACACATATAATATATAACACATATATATATATACACAACATATATATATATACACATATATATATAACACACATATATATACACATATATAACACACACACATATAAACACACACACACACACACAAACATAACACAATCATCATACACACTAATACACACACACACACAATAATACATCATAATATTAAAATTAATATATAAATAATATATAAATAATATAAGACATACATAATAACATATAAGCACATACACACCATAACATAACATATATATATAATTACATAATATAATTATATATAACACTACATAACATATACATATATATACACACAAAAATAACACACATATAATATATATAAAAAATAATAATATATATATATATAATAAAAAATAACATATTAAGACAAATAATTACATATTAAACATACATACATATATATATATTACACACACACACATATACATACACATTACATAATAACATACACACACACATACATATACATATATATATAATATATATATATATATAACACATATATATATATATATAACACACATATAAATATACACATATATATGAACATACATTACATATATAATAACACATATATACACATATACACACATATATAATATATATATATATATATATAATACACACATACACATACACACATATACACACAACAAATACATACACATATATACACATATATATACACATAAGATATATATATAGACACACACACATATATATACACACACACACATATATATATATACATATAACGCTAATAATACATATAATATATATATATATATAATTACATACATTGCACACATATACATACATACATATACAAAGACATATATATATATACATATATATACATTACATTACATTTAGACATATACATATACACATATATATATATATTAATTACATATATATAATATACATACATAATTACTTGATACATATATATATAATATATAATATAAATACATATATAAATATATATATATATATAATTACATATATATATACATATTACATACATTACACATATATATATATATATCATTGCCATATACACACATATATACACACATATATATATATACACACACATACATATATACATACACACACATATATACACATATATATATACACACACACATACAACATAATAACATATACTATAACACACACATATACATACACACACACATATATACAACACACACACACACACACACACACATATTACACACACACACACATATATACACACACACACACATATACACACACACACACACACACACATACACAATATATATATACACACATACACATTACACATATATACAATTAACATACATAACATATATACAAAATATATATAACATAATATATATAACATAATATAAAATATATAATTACATATATATATTACATTACATTACATATATAATATACATTACTAATTACATATATATATATATAACACATTATTACACACATATAACACACATATAATACACACACGCACGTATATATAATACACATACATAATTGCCATTTACGCTATATATCACACACACACACAAGGACAAAGATAATACACACACACACATATATACATAATTGCATATATAATATATATATTATTATTGGCATTTTTCACATAACACATATATACATACATACATACATTAAGACATATATAATTAAGATAATTAATTAACACATACATATATATTATATATAATATAATATATATAATTATATATATAACACATACACACATACATACATTACATACATACATTACATACATACATATATATATACACATACATACACACACACACATATACACATACATACACATACATATTGGCCATTGATACATACACACATATTATATACATAACACACATATACACACACATACAATAACACATATATATAAATATATATAACACATATATATATGACATACATATATACACACACACACATATAAAGACATACATATATACACATACATACATATATAACATATATACACACATATATACATATACACATATATACACACATACATATAATATATATATATACACACATACACACATATATATATACACATACATATATATATATATATACAAACACATATATAGATGTGTGTATATATAAAAAAATAATATAATATAATTACACATTGGCTATACATATATATACATATATATATTATTATTACACATACATATATACATATACATACAACATACATATATATATAACATACATACATACATACACACACATATACATTGCTTATGTGCATACATATACATACACACACACATACAGATCTATATGTGCATATATATATATATATATCTATATATGTGTATATATATATATATATATATATATATAAAACATATATAGACCAGTAATAATAAATATATATATACATACAGACAAATATAACACACATATAATTTATTGCATACATATACATACACACACACATACAGATCTATATGTGCATATATATATATATATATATATATGTGTGAAAAAATCATATATATATATATATATATAACATATATAGACACAAGTAATAATATATATATAACATACAGAACTATGTATATACATATATATATATATATATAACACATACATAGACTATATGTGGGATATATATATATATATATATATAATATATAGATATATGGTATATATATATATATATATATATATATATATATATATATATATATAGATACATATGTGTATATATATATATATATATATATATATATATATATGATCATATGTGTGTATATATATATAGATATATGTGATATATATATAATATATATATATATATAATAAATATATATATAATAACACACACATAATAATATATATAAAATATATATATAATAAATAAATAATAAAAATAAAATAAAAATCTAAATATATAGGAATGTTTATGGTGAATAGACTTGAAGTTATTCCTATAGTGCAGATAAAGGTGGTTATTGGTTCCGTGGTGCAGGCAAATCCAGCTCCACGGAGCGTTTATCGACGACACGTTTCTGTAGCTGATGTAAATCAACTGCTGAGCAGATTTTTAAGATCAGTTAAAGATTTAGTTGATTATGTGCTATTTATAAAAAAACAATAATATATATATATATATATATATATATATATATAATATATATATATATATAATGGGAGCATAGAT
>NW_025547234.1:0-15625 GCF_905237065.1 Salmo salar
GTATACCAGGGAGCTAGTTTCTTATGACAGATGTTTTTAGTTTTTAGGGTGCAACTGCATCTAGGGTATTGCGCAAGGTTAAATTGAGTTCCTCGGTTAGGTGGTTAACTGATTTTTGTCCTCTGACGTCCTTGGGTAGGCAGAGGCAGTCTGGAAGGGCATCAAGGAATCTTTGGGTTGTCTGAGAATTTATAGCACGACTTTTAATGCTCCTTGGTTGGGGTCTGAGCAGATTATTTGTTGCAATTGCAAACGTAATAAAATGGTGGTCCGATAGTCCAGGATTATGAGGAAAACATTTAGATCCACAACATTTATTCCATGGGACAAAACTAGGTCCAGAGTATGACTGTGGCAGTGAGTAGGTCCAGAGACATGTTGGACAAAACCCACTGAGTCGATGATGGCTCCGAAAGCCTTTTTGGATGTGGGTCTGTGGACTTTTCCATGTGAATGTTAAAGTCACCAAAAATTAGAATATTATCTGCTATGACTACAAGATCCGATAGGAATTCAGGGAACTCAGTGAGGAACACTGCATATGGCCCAGGAGGCCTATAAACAGTAGCTATAAAAGTGAGTGAGTAGGCTGCATAGATTTCATGACTAGAAGCTCAAAAGACGAAAACGTCATTGTTGTTTTTTTTTTGTAAATTGAAATTTGCTATCGTAAATGTTAGCAACACCTCCGCCTTTGCCGGATGCACGGGGGTATGGTCACTAATGTAACCTGGGGGTGAGGCCTCATTTAACACAGTAAATTCATCAGGCTTAAGCCATGTTTCAGTCAGGCCAATCACATCAAGATTATTATCAGTGATTAGTTCATTGACTATAACTGCCTTGGAAGTGAGGGATCTAACATTAAGTAACCCAATTTTTGAGATGTGAGGTATCACAATCTCTTTCAATAATGGCAGGAATGGAGGAGGTCTTTATACTAGTGAGATTGCTAAAGCGAACACCGCCATTTTTAATTTTTGCCCAACCTAGATCGAGGCACAGACACGGTCTCAATGGGGAAGCTGAGCTGACTACACTGACTGTGCTAGTGGCAGACTCCACTAAGCTGGCAGGCTGGCTAACAGCCTGCTGCCTGGCCTGCACCCTATTTCATTGTGGAGCTAGAGGGAGTTAGAGCCCTGTCTATGTTCGTAGATAAGATGAGAGCACCCCTCCAGCTAGGATGGAGTCCGTCACTCCTCAACAGGCCAGGCTTGGTCCTGTTTGTGGGTGAGTCCCAGAAAGAGGGCCAATTATCTACAAATTCTATCTTTTGGGAGGGGCAGAAAACAGTTTTCAACCAGCGATTGAGTTGTGAGACTCTGCTGTAGAGCTCATCACTCCCCTAACTGGGAGGGGGCCAGAGACAATTAATCGATGCCGACACATCTTTCTAGCTGATTTACACGCTGAAGCTATGTTGCGCTTGGTGACCTCTGACTGTTTCATCCTAACATCGTTGGTGCCGACGTGGATAACAATATCTCTATACTCTCTACACTCGCCAGTTTTAGCTTTAGCCAGCACCGTCTTTAGATTAGCCTTAACGTCGGTAGCCCTGCCCCCTGGTAAACAGTGTATGATCGCTGGATGATTAGTTTTAAGTCTAATACTGCGGGTAATGGAGTCGCCAATGACTAGGGTTTTCAATTTGTCAGAGCTAATGGTGGGAGCCAGTGGCGTCTCAGACCCCACAACGGGAGGAGTAGAGACCAGAGAAGTCTCGGCCTCCGACTCCGACTCGCTTAATGGGGAGAACCGGTTGAAAGTTTCTGTCGGCTGAATAAGCGACACCGGTTGAGCATTCCTACAGCGTTTCCTCCAGAAGCCATGAGAAAGATGTCCGGCCGCGGGGACCGTGCGAGGGGGTTTATACTAACGTTACTATCTGTACTTACTGGTGGCACAGACGCTGTTTCATCCTTTCCTACACTGAAATTACCCTTGCCTAACGATCGCGTCTGAAGCTGGGCTTGCAGCACAGCTATCCTTGCCGTAAGGCGATCGTTCTCCTGTATATTATAAGTACAACGACTGCAATTAGAAGGCATCATGTTAATGTTACTTAGCTTCGGCTGTTTGAAGTCCTGACGAACCATGTCCAGATAAAACCTCCGGGGATGAATGAAAAAAGTTGAGTGAGGGAAAAAGTAAAAATATACGGTAATGAAAAAGTAAAAAACCGTCAGGTATCAAAGTAAGATCGGCAACAAAAACGCACAGCAGCGTAAACAAGTCTGCAAGTTGTGACCGGAGATATGAGACAACCTAATGCATCTGAAGTGGAACAACCATTTCAGTAATGTGAGTAATAAGTCCAAGTTAAATATTGGGGTCAGTATATACAACAGTATACAGTATATACAACACTGTGTATATACATAATATGACTTGCTTTGGCAATGTGAACATATGAATTGAAAGTGAAATTGAGATTTATTTTGCTGTTCATTTTTGTATTGTTTATTTAACTTTTGTATATGATCTACTTCACTTGCTTTGGCAATGTAAACATATGCTTCCCATGCCAATAAAGCCCCTTAAATTGAATTGAAAGAAAGAGAGTTTGTAAAATGACAGAACTACATATTAGAAGCTTTAATGTTTACAGAGTTACCTGAGCTGGTTGATATCTCTCTCTCTGCTGTAGCCTCTGTGGAGGGCGGCAGTAGCCCAGTTTGAGCGAGCCATCGCCCCAGCAGAGCAGGAGGTGGCAGGCAGACTGAAGGCCTACATCGCAGATGTACAGGACAACCCACAGCAGGTCAGAACATCACTTGTCTAGTTACATGATGTTGAATTTCATTGTTTTGAAAAAGCTGACCTCATTATTAATTCATTGAACTTGTGTATGCAGCTGCTGCAGGTGTTTCAGAAGCACAAGGAGCTGATCAGACGACCCAACGTCAGCAAGGAGCTGCAGCCAGAGAGAGAGACTCTGCTGGCCAGACTACTGGAATACATCAAGGGTCAGTAGGAGTTCAGTACTTCACAGAGACTGTATGTCATAATGTTGTTTGTAATGTCACCCCTCATGCCCTAATCCTGAATTGACCTTTGACCCCTCCCAGTGCTGCGGACAGACTTTGAGGGTCGTTGCCATGGCGCCCCGGGAGAAAAGTCCGGCCCCCTGGCTGGCCGGAATCTCCCTGAGGTCGTCAACAACATTGTATGGGTCCGCCAGCTTCTCCATAAGGTGTGTGTGCAGTTTGTCTCTTTCTCTCTGTGTGTGTGTGTGTGTGTGTGTGTGTGTGTGTGTGTGTGTGTGTGTGTGTGTGTGTGTGTGTGTGTGTGAGTGTGAGAGCACAGTGTGTGTTGATTGATCGGCTGACTGTTTGTACCTGAGGTGGAGGACTCCATCAAGATAGCGCAGGCTCTGCTGTCAGACCTGTCAGGGTTCCACTCGTTCCTGCGGCTCTGTGACGACCTGCTGGAGGTTCTCACGGGCCTCACGAACAGGAACAGTTTGATGACTGGTCCAGAGACATCCTCTCTGGCCTCTCTGACCCCAAGTCTGGCATCAGGTCAGCTGAGAACCATACAGCAATTTGTCTGTCAATCAGTCAATCCATTGTGTATTGTATAATAAACTCCCTCCCTCCCTCCCTCCCTCCCTCCCTCCCTCCCTCCCTCCCTCCTCCCTCCCTCCCTCCCTCCCTCCCTCCCTCCTCCCTCCCTCCCTCCCTCCCTCCCTCCCTCCCTCCCTCCCTCCCTCCCTCCCTCCCTCCCTCCTCCAATCAGTCCATCCATTGTGTATTAATACTGTATAATAAACTCCCTCCCTCCCTCCTCCAATCAGTCCATCCATTGTGTATTAATACTGTATAATAAACTCCCTCCCTCCCTCCTCCAATCAGTCCATCCATTGTGTATTAATACTGTATAATAAACCCAGTGTTCTCCCTCCCTCCAGTCTTCAGGCCAGTAACCGTGTGATGGAGCTGGACCATATAGATGGGAAGCTGAAGATCCAGTACTCTGACCGTCTGGTAACTCTGCTGAGGGAGGTTAGACAGCTGTCAGCCCTTGGCTTCCCCATCCCAGCCAAGATCCAGCAGGCTGCCAACACCGCAGACAAGTTCTACAGACAGGCCATCATCCTCAAACAGGCAAGGACACACACGCACACTCACACACACACACACACTCTGTTTTACATGGACCCACGTCCTGTATTTTATTTGTGTTGAGATGTGACTGTGTTTGTCAATGGCAGGTGGCCCATTTCTACAACACCATCGACCAGCAGATGATCTCCTCTCAGAGACCCATGATGCTCAGCTATGCCCTGGCCTTTGAGCAGGTCATCAAGGTACTGACTCATCCATAGGCTTATGGATCTGTTACCACCATCTCCCCAACTGAATGCTTTAAGTTATACCATTCCAAATATCCTGATCCTGTCCCTTTTCCCGATGCAGCAGAATCCACGGTCCCAATCCCGGGAGTCTGGCGGGGAAGCTGCAGATCACCTGGGATAACCCCAAAGAGCTGGAGGTGTACATTGGAAAACTCCAGTCTGCCGCAGAGAGACTCTCCACTGAGAACCGGAAACTTAGGAAGTGGCACACAGACTTCACTGAGAAGGTGGTGGCCCTGATGACTGTGGACCTGCTGAGGCACCAGCAGCGCTGGAAGGACGGCTTACAGGAGCTACGCACCGGGTTCGCCACACTGGAGGCACAGGTAACCACAGAGAATGGTAGAGAGTAGGGAGTCTGGCTAGAGGGCTGAGATTAGGGTAAGAGTTATAAAGGTCAGTGCTTAGTATTTGGTATTTTATTAGGGTTCCCATTAGCTGTTGCAAAAGCAGCAGCTACACTTCCTGGGGTCCACACAAAACATGAAACATAATACAGAATGACATAATACAGAATGACATAATACAGAACATCATTAGACAAGAACATCTCAAGGACAGAACTACATACATGTTTAAAAAGGCACACACGTAGCCTACATATCAATCCATACACACCAACTATCTAGGTCAAATAGGAGAGAGGCGTTGTGACGTGAGGTGTTGCTTTATCTGTTTTTTGAAACCAGGTTTGCTGTTTATTTGAGTAATATGAGATGGAAGGAAGTTCCATGCAATAATGGCTCTATATAATACTGTACGTTTTTTTGAATTTGTTCTGGATTTGGGAACTATGAAAAGACCCCTGGTGGCATGTCTGGTGAGGTAAGTGTGTGTGTGTAAGTTGACTATGCAAACAATTTGAAAAGACCCTGGTGGCATGTCTGGTGAGGTAAGTGTGTGTGTGTGTAAGTTTAATATGCAAACAATTTGGGATTTCAACACATGATTGTTTCTTGTAAAAATAACAAGTGATGCAGTCAGTCTCTCCTCAACTCTGAGCCAAGAGAGACTGGCATGCATAGTATTTATATCAGCCCTCTGATTACAATGAAGAGCAAGACGTGATGCTCTGTTCTGGGCCAGCTGCAGCTTAACTAGGTCTTTCCTTGCAGCACTGGACCACACAGCCGGACAGTGATGAGGGTATGTGTGGTTAGAAAGTCTTTACTCCTGTCTGCTATTTGATGTTGAGGTTGTGTGTTTGGGGATGTAGGGGTTCAGGTCAGGGGAGATGAAGGCCTGGAGACAGCACTGGAACCACCAGCTCTACAAGGCTCTGGAACATCAGTACCAGACTGGACTGGAGGCTCTCAACAAGAACCTGCCTGAGATACACATAGACCTCACTTTCAAGTCAGTGGCACTCTCTCTTTGTCTCTGTCTCGCTCTCTCTCTCTGTCTCTTTGTCTCTGTCTCTCTCTCTTTGTCTCTGTCTCTCTCTCTGTCTTTCTCTCTCTGTCTCTCTCTCTTTGTCTCTGTCTCGCTCTCTCTCTGTCTCTCTCTCTGTCTTTGTCTCTGTCTCTCTCTCTCTGTCTCTCTCTCTCTGTCTCTTTGTCTCTGTCTCTTTGTCTCTGTCTCTCTCTGTCTTTTTCTCTCTGTCTCTCTCTTTGTCTCTGTCTCGCTTTCTGTCTCAGTCTGTCTCTGTCTCACTTTTTGTCTCTCTCTGTCTCTCTCCTACTGTAATATAATACTGCATTGTAAAATAGTAAAACATATAAGCCCAGCTCTGCTCTGCTGTCGCCCCCATCTGTAGGCAGGGTCGTCTTCAGTTCCGTCCTCCGTTTGAGGAGGTGAGGGCCAAGTACTTCAGAGAGATGAAGAGGTTCATCTCTATCCCCAACCAGTTCAAAGGAGTCAGCGCCCAGGGGGAGGAGCTCATCTTCAGCGTCATGATTGACAGGAACGCATCAGGCTTCCTTACCATCTTCAGCAAAGCAGAGGACCTCTTCAGCCGGCTGCTGGGCGTTCAGGACAAGTTTAAGGTGTGTATGTGTGTTAAAGAGTGTTGCTCAGTGGTTGACTCTGTTGGAATATCTGTCATTAACTAATGTACCAGGATTCTGTCTTTTAAAAAGAATACCTCCATTATTTGAATAAATTTTGGGTAATTGTTGTATTTCTGGCATGGTTTTATTTTGACACTGGGTTTAATTTCCCTTTTAGTGGTAGTGGTAGTCTTTTCAGTTTCCTTTCATGCGTCTTGTGGTTTTAGGAGGGAAACCCCCTGTCCCCAAAAGCAAAGCTTTCTTCTGCCTTTTCTACAACTCAGGAATGTAATGTGGTACACCACAGTTTCTGTCACATCCCGCACAGAAACTCAACCAACACGCCCACATGTGGTCCAGATTAGACACAAACATAAACTGACTGAATGGCTTTATGTGATGAAGACCCAAGTCAAGCCAAATGAAAGTCCAACCAATCTCCACCTGAACCACGTCTATCTATGTATATAATGTCTGTGTATATAATGTCTGTAATATCTGTCTGTGTATATAATGTCTGTCTGTGTATATAATGTCTGTAATGTCTGTCTGTGTATATAATGTCTGTAATGTCTGTCTGTGTATATAATGTCTGTCTGTGTATATAATGTCTGTCTGTGTATATAATGTCTGTCTGTGTATATAATGTCTGTCTGTGTATATAATGTCTGTAATATCTGTCTATGTATATAATGTCTGTAATGTCTGTCTGTGTATACAGTGGGGGAAAAAAGTATTTGATCCCCTGATGATTTTGTACGTTTGCCCACTGACAAAGAAATGATCAGTCTATCATTTTAATGGTAGGTTTATTTGAACAGTGAGAGACAGAATAACATCAGAAAAACGCATGTCAAAAATGTTATAAATTGATTTGCATTTTAATGAGGGAAATAAGTATTTGACCCCCTCTCAATCAGAAAGATTTCTGGCTCCCAGGTGTCTTTTATACAGGTAACGAGCTGAGATTAGGAGCACACTCTTAAAGGGAGTGCTCCTAATCTCAGTTTGTTACCTGTATAAAAGACACCTGTCCACAGAAGCAATCAATCAGATTCCAAACTCTCCACCATGGCCAAGACCAAAGAGCTGTCCAAGGATGTCAGGGACAAGATTGTAGACGTACACAAGGCTGGAATGTGCTACAAGACCATCGCCAAGCAGCTTGGTGAGAAGGTGACAACAGTTGGTGCGATTATTCCCAAATGGAAGAGATACAAAAGAACTGTCAATCTCCCTCGGCCTGGGGCTCCATGCAAGATCTCACCTCGTGGAGTTGCAATGATCATGAGAACGGTGAGGAATCAGCCCAGAACTACACGGGAGGATCTTGTCAATGATCTCAAGGCAGCTGGCACCATAGTCACCAAGAAAACAATTGGTAACACACTACGCCGTGAAGGACTGAAATCCTGCAGCGCCTGCAAGGTCCCCCCTGCTCAAGAAAGCACATCTACATGCCCGTCTGAAGTTTGCCAATGAACATCTGAATGATTCAGAGGACAACTGGGTGAAAGTGTTGTGGTCAGATGAGATCAAAATTGAGCTCTTTGGCATCAACTCAACTCGCCGTGTTTGGAGGGAGGAGGAATGATGCCTATGACCCCAAGAACACCATCCCCACCGTCAAACATGGAGGTGGAAACATTATGCTAAGGGGGTGTTTTTCTGCTAAGGGGACAGGACAACTTCACCGCATCAAAGGGACGATAGACGGGGTCATGTACCGTGAAATCTTGGGTGAGAACCTCGGTCCCTCAGCCAGGGCATTGAAAATGGGTCGTGGATGGGTATTCCAGCATGACAATGACCCAAAACACACGGCCAAGGCAACAAAGGAGTGGCTCAAGAAGAAGCACATTAAGGTCCTGGAGTGGCCTAGCCAGTCTCCAGACCTTAATCCCATAAAAAATCTGTGGAGGGAGCTGAAGGTTCGAGTTGCCAAACGTCAGCCTCGAAACCTTAATGACTTGGAGAAGATCTGCAAAGAGGAGTGGGACAAAATCCCTCCTGAGATGTGTGCAAACCTGGTGGCCAACTACAAGAAACGTCTGACCTCTGTGATTGCCAGCAAGGGTTTTGCCACCAAGTACTAAGTCATGTTATGCAGAGGGGTCAAATACTTTTTCCCTCATTAAAATGCAAATCAATTTATAACATTTTTGACATGCGTTTTTCTGGATTTTTGGTTGTTATTCTGTCTCTCACTGTTCAAATAAACCTACCATTAAAATTATAGACTGATCATGTCTTTGTCAGTGGGCAAATGTATAAAATCAGCAGGGGATCAAATACTTTTTTCACTCACTGTATAATGTCTGTCTGTGTATATAATGTCTGTAATGTCTGTCTGTCTCTATAATGTCTGTAATGTCTGTCTGTGTATATAATGTCTGTCTGTGTATATAATGTCTGTCTGTCTGTGTATATAATGTCTGTAATGTCTATCTGTCTCTATAATGTCTGTAATAATTGTCTGTGTATAGCATGTCTGTCTGTGTATATAATGTCTGTAATATCTGTCTGTGTATATAATGTCTGTCTGTGTATATAATGTCTCTAATGTCTGTCTGTGTATATAATGTCTGTCTGTGTATATAATGTCTGTAATAATTGTCTGTGTATATCATGTCTATCTGTGTATATAATGTCTCTAATGTCTATCTGTGTATATAATGTCTGTCTGTGTATATCATGTCTATCTGTGTATATAATGTCTCTAATGTCTGTCTGTGTATATAATGTCTAATAATTGTCTGTGTATATCATGTCTATCTGTGTATATAATGTCTCTAATGTCTATCTGTCTCTAGAATGTCTGTAATAATTGTCTGTGTATATCATGTCTGTCTGTATACATAATGTCTCTGTCTATCTGTCTCTAGAATGTCTAATGTCTATCTGTGTATATAATGTTTGTAATGTCTGTCTGTATATATCATGTTTGTTTGTGTATATAATGTCTGTATCTGTGTGTATAATGTCTATCTGTGTGTATAATGTTTGTAATGTCTGTCTGTATATGTCTGTAATGTACAGTGAGTTTTCAAAACATTAAGAACACCTTCCTAATATTGAGTTGCCAGTCCCTTTTCCCCTCAGAACAGCCTCAATTCGTTGGACATGGACTCTACAAGGTGTTGAATGTGTTCCACAGGGATGCTGGTCCATGTTGACTCCAATGCTTCCCACAGTTGTGTCATGTTGGCTGGATGTCCTTTGGGTGGTGGACCATTCTTCATACACACGGGAAACTGTTGAGAGTGAAAAACCCAGCAGCGTTGCAGTTCTTGACTCAAACCGGTGTGCCTGGAACCTACTACCATACCCTGTTCAAAGGCACTTAAATATTTTGTCCATTCACCCTCTGAATGACACACATACACAATCCATGTCTCCATTGTCTCAAGGCTTAAAAATCCTTCTTTAACCTGTCACCTCCCAACATCTACACTGATTGAAGAGGATTTAACAAGTAACATTAATAAGGGGTCATAGCTTTCACCTGGATTCACCTGGTCAGGCTGTCATGGAAAGAGCATATTTTGTACACTCAGTGTATATCTGTGTATATGTCTGCACTCTGAATCTCTGAGATGTGTGATCTATCCTAGTGTATATCTGCACTCTGAATCTCTGAGATGTGTGATCTATCCTAGTGTATATCTGCACTCTGAATCTCTGAGATGTGATCTATCCTAGCGTATATCTGTACTCTGAATCTCTGAGATGTGTTATCTATCCTACCGTATATCTGCACTCTGAATCTCTGAGATGTGATCTATCCTAGCGTATATCTGTACTCTGAATCTCTGAGATGTGTGATCTATCCTAGCGTATATCTGTACTCTGAATCCCTGAGATGTGTGATCTATACTAGCGTATATCTATCTTTGTGTTCTCTCTGTAGGAGTGGGTGGTGCTGGGCCAGGTTGACATGGAGGTGTTGGTGGAGAAGCAGCTATCGTCTGTCCAGGACTGGGAGAGGAACTTCAAGGCCTTGAAGGCCAGAGGGAAGGAGTCAGAACGCCTGCCCAGGTACACAGCCTCCCACAGGCCACATAGCTTCTATTGATCAGACTGTTGCAGTCGTGATAAAACCGTTTTGTCTCTTTCAGTCTGGAGAAGGTTGACTGTATCTCAGTGAACTGTGAGCCAGTGAAGGCTGTGATTGATGACCTCATCCAGAGACTGTTTGACGCCCTGCTGATGTCCCTCAGAAAGTCCATACAAGGTGAAGCCTGGATCCTCACTTGAAATATATGCGTTTAACTCAAATGTATATATGCAAATCTCCCAGTGATTGTTGATGTGTCTTTTGTGCAGGGGCTTTAAGACACTTTAGTTCATATGTGACATGTTTCCCTCTTCCCCTTTCACAATCCTTCTGTTTCATTTTCTTGTCTTTGTTCTTTACTTTCCTCTCCCCCTCCAGGCCATACCCTAGACATAGACAGTTTTGTGACTGAGGCCATGGAGACGTTGTCCTCTCGTCCAGAGAGTATTGATGAGATAGGAGAGGCCAATGCCAGACACAGCCAGATACAGGCCTGCAAACCAGACGTAAGAAACTCACTCTGAGGGACTCAACATTACTTAAAGGTCCTGAACAGTCATTCTGAAAAGTACTTTTCTCTCTTGGCTAAGTACCAGGAATTTTGAAATGACAGGCTGAGTGGGCGGGGAGCTTATATTTATGAATTTTGAAACACCTATTGTGTGTCAAGTCATTTGGATGCTGTGACCAGTGTTGCAGAAAAATCATCTCAATCTAATTTGGTGGTACACAAAGCAGCTCAAACAACATTGAAATTGCACCAATGATATCAAAAACAAAAAAAATACATATCCTGTTTGGCCTGTCTCACGTGATGCGGTTCACAGCAGCACTGACCGATGTGTTGACCTGAGTTTTGAACGACCCATTCCCGCCTTTTATTCCATGCTGGCTGAACACCTATCTAGCCAGTAACTAGCTGACACAGATGAAAGGGAAACATAGACGTATCGTTGCCATAGATGAATAGGGTCAAGTTTTAATTAGATTTGCTGACACCCTACAGTCAAATTTTGGCATCAGTAGAGTAGCTATATAAACCGCGCCTCTCTGCAAACACAAACACGCCTTCTCCGATGTTGGTTACAAGGCGGTACTTATTTAAATAAGGTAAGAGTATATCGTGCTAACATTGGTGTATTAAAATGAAAGTTAAGGTGATGTCACCTTGTCCCCTTAATAATGAATCCTAGTGTTTGACATGGGGGAGGGGACCAGTAACTTTATGATCAAACTGTATCAGTGTAGAAGCAACCGTCATTTTTCATACTTTGATCTGGTTTCCTTTTAATATCATGACCGTTAATATTCAATCACTTCTACCACAGCTCTTTATAGTTGCCTGAGCTTTGCTCTGTCTGTGTGATGTTCCATATATCGAGACCCCAGATTTGTAGCGTTGTCTGAGTGTTGCTGTAATGTTTGTGTGATGTTCCATATATCGAGACCCCAGATTTGTAGCGTTGTCTGAGTGTTGCTGTAATGTTTGTGTGATGTTCCATATATCGAGACCCCAGATTTGTAGCGTTGTCTGAGTGTTGCTGTAATGTTTGTGTGATGTTCCATATATCGAGACCCCAGATTTGTAGCGTTGTCTGAGTGTTGCTGTAATGTTTGTGTGATGTTCCATATATCGAGACCCCAGATTTGTAGCGTTGTCTGAGTGTTGCTGTAATGTTTGTGTGATGTTGTGTAGATCCTGCTCCAGTTCCAGGCGGCGCAGGAGAAGAACCGTCTGCTGAGGGCCGTAGCAGGAGGCGGTGTGGATTCTCTGTCCTCCCTCAGGGCCAAGTGGGACAAACTAGAGCTGATGATGGAGAGCCACCAGCTGATGATCAAAGAGCAGGTACACACACACACACGCACGCACGCACGCACGCACACACACACACGAGAGAACGCATACGTACACTTTTGCAAACACGCTTGGACAAAAACACAGATGCTCCTTCTCTCATTTCTCCCTGGTTTCTCCCTCTCCTGTAGGTGGAGGTGATGCGTAGTAATGCTGAGAGTCGTGTCCAGGCCTACAGGCTGGAGCTGGACAGGTTCAGGGCTCGCTGGGACCAGCTGAAGCCCAGAGACGAGGTCATAGAGACGGGAGACCAGGCAGCCCTGCTGGCCTCTGTCCAAACCATCAGAGACAAGAGACAGGAGTTCCAGGAGCTGGAGGTCACACGCACACGCCTGCTGTAGGTTATACCCACACACACACACACACACACACACACACACACACACACACACACACACACACACACACACACACACACACACACACACACACACACACACGCGCCTGCTGTAGGTTATACACACACACACACACACACACACACACACACACACACACACACACACACACACACACACACACACACACACACACACACACACACACGCGCCTGCTGTAGGTTATACACACACACACACACACACACACACACACACACACACACACACACACACACACACACACACACACACATGCCTGCTGTAGGTTATACACACACACACGCCTGCTGTAGGTTATACACACACACACACACACACACACACGCTGGTGTAAGTTATACACACATACACACACACACACACACACGCCTGCTGTAGGTTATACAACACACACACACACACACACACACACACACACACACACACACCTGCTGTAGGTTATATACACACACACACACACCTGCTGTAGGTTATACACACACACACACACACACACACACACACACACACACACACACACACACACACACACACACACCTGCTGTAGGTTATATACACACACACACACACACACGCCTGCTGTAGGTTATACACACGCACACGCCTGCTGTAGGTTATACACACACACACACACACACACACACACACACCTGCTGTAGGTTATACACACACACACACACACACACACACACACACACACACACACACACACACACACACACACACACACGTCGCCTGCTGTAGGTTATACACACACACACACACACACACACACACACACACACACACACACACACACACACACACACACACACACATGCCTGCTGTAGGTTATACACACACACACGCCTGCTGTAGGTTATACACACACACACACACACACACACACACACACAACGCCTGGTGTAAGTTATACACACATACACACACACACACACACGCCTGCTGTAGGTTATAACACACACACACACACACACACACACACACACACACACACACACACACACACACACACACACACACACACCTGCTGTAGGTTATATACATACACACACACACCTGCTGTAGGTTATCACACACACACACACACACACACACACACACACACACACACACACACCTGCTGTAGGTTATGGCCAACACACACACACACACACACACACCTGCTGTAGGTTATACACACACACACACACACACACACTCACTCACACACACACACACACACACACACACACACACACACACGCCTGCTGTAGGTTATACACACACACACGCCTGCTGTAGGTTATACACACACACGCACACGCCTGCTGTAGGTTATACACACACACACACACACACGCACTTCGCCTGCTGTAGGTTATCACACACACACACACACACACACACACACACACACACACACACACACACGCCTGCTGTAGGTTATAACACACACACGCACTCGCCTGCTGTAGGTTATACACACACACGCACTCGCCTGCTGTAGGTTATACACACACACACGCACTCGCCTGCTGTAGGTTATACACACACACGCACTTCACGCCTGCTGTAGGTTATACACACACACGCACTCGCCTGCTGTAGGTTATACACACACACACACACACTCGCCTGCTGTAGGTTATACACACACACACACACACACACACATGCCTGCTGTAGGTTATACACACATACACACACACACACACACACACGCCTGCTGTAGGTTATACACACACACACACACACACACACACACACACACACACACACACACCTGCTGTAGGTTATATACACACACACACACACCTGCTGTAGGTTATACACACACACACACACACACACACACACACACACACAACTGCTGTAGGTTATACACACACACACACACACACACCTGCTGTAGGTTATATACACACACACACACACACACACACACACACACGCCTGCTGTAGGTTATACACACACACACGCCTGCTGTGGGTTATACACACACACGCACACGCCTGCTGTAGGTTATACACACACACACACACACACACACACGCACTTCGCCTGCTGTAGGTTATACACACACACACACACACACACACACACACACACACACACACACACGCCTGCTGTAGGTTATACACACACACACGCACTTCGCCTGCTGTAGGTTATACACACACACGCACTCGCTGCTGTAGGTTATACACACACACGCACTCGCCTGCTGTAGGTTATACACACACACGCACTCGCCTGCTGTAGGTTATACACACACACGCACTCGCCTGCTGTAGGTTATACACACACACACACACACTCGCCTGCTGTAGTTATACACACACACACACTACGCCTGCTGTAGGTTATACACACACACACACACTCGCCTGCTGTAGGTTATACACACACACACACGCACTCGCCTGCTGTAGGTTATACACACACACACACACACACACACATGCCTGCTGTAGGTTATACACACACACACACACACACGCCTGCTGTAGGTTATACACACACATGCACAGCAAGTCAACTGTACTTTCAATCCTTCAGTTTTCTGTGTCCTAATGAGTGTCTCTTCTCAGTGAGGACTGTCGTCACTTTGAGCTGGAGGCTCCTAACTTCTCCCTGGCGGAGGAGACCATCAGAGACATGGAGGAGCACGGACAGATGTGGTCTCTGTATGAGGACTGGCAGGAGGGCTTCCAGGAGAAGGCCAAGGAGGACTGGATCACATTCAGGTTAGGAGTCTGACATCAGATAGGTGTCAGGGAACATTTGGGGTAAGATTTGATATTGTCATTTGTCTTCGCTGGCTGAGAGGTTGAATAAACAGTGTGTGTGTGTGTGTTTTGCAGGAGTAAGACCTACGTGTTTGAGGAGTTCCTGTTTGCATGGCAGGACAGACTGAGGAAGCTTGAGCAGCACACCAGCATGTCTGTCAAAATACAGAGAGAAGTTGACAAATACAAGGTGGGGGAGAGAGAGTGTTC
>NW_025547235.1:0-29026 GCF_905237065.1 Salmo salar
TGTTACTAATCAGTTATAATGGCTTTGTTGCCTAATCTGTAGCTCTGTTGCTAATCCAGTTGCTGTAACGGTATTGCCAAATTCGCTGGTGGTTGCTTAGCTCTGTTGCTTATTTATTGCTATGGCTGATGGTTATGTACGTTTGCTGATCAGCTCTGTTGCGTCGGTTGCGTAACAGTATTGCCTAATCGGTTGCTGTAAATCTGTTTGCTAATCGTTGCGCGACAGCCCAGTTATGGTTGTTGCTGTAGCTTGGTATTTGCTGAGTCAGTTGCTTGTTGCTGTTGCTGTGGCTCTGTTTGCTAGTCGTTGCTGTATGGCTGTTGCTGATCTGTAGCTGTTCTAATCTGCGGCTCTGTTGCTGATCAGTAGCTCTGTTGCTGTCGGCTCTGTTGCTGGTCTGGCTCTGTTGATCTGCTGATCTGTGGTCTGTTGCTGATCTGGCTCTGTGCTATCAGTAGCCTGTTGCTGATCTGGCTGTTGGGTCGTGGCCGGTGCTGTTGCTGATCTGTGGCTCTGTTGCTGATCTTGGCTCTGTTGCTGATCTTGTCTGTTGCTGTCGAGTTTTGCCGGTGTGTTGCTGTCTGTAGCTCTGTTGCTATCTATTGGCTCTGTTGCTAATCAGTAGCTCTGTTGCTAATCTGTGGCTCTTGATCGTTCGTGCCTTGATCAGTGTGGCTTCTCCGCATCAGTTGCTGTAGCTATTGCTATCGTTGCTTGGCTCTGTTGCTGATCTGCTATGTTGCGTCCGTTGCGTAGCTGTTGCTTGTCTGTTGTGATCTGTGGCTGTTGCGTCTGTTGGCTCTGTTGCTGATCGGGTTGCTGGTCTGTGGCTGTTGCTGATCTGTGGTCTGTTGCTGATCGGTGGCTCTTTGCCTGTCGGGCCTGTTGCTGATCTGTGGCTCTGTTGCTGATCTGTGGCTCTGTTGCGATGTGGCTCTGTTGCTGATCTTGGCTCTGCTGAGGTGCTGTGGCTCTGTTGCTGATGTGGCTGTTGCATTGGCTCTGTTGCTGGTGGCTGACTGTTGCATCGGTTGCTGCTCTGTGCTAATCCCAGTTGCTGTGACGCGGTGTTTGCTGATCAGTGGCTCTGTTGCTGTCTTGGCCTGTTTGCATCTGTGGCTTGTTGCGTTTGGCCTGTTGCTGATCGGTTCTCAGATGTTGTGTCGGTTGCTGTATGTTGCTGGGCTCTGTTGCTGATCGGTTGCTGGGCTGTTGCTGATCTTGCCTGTTGCTGATCTGCGGCTCTGTTGCTGATCATGGCTCTGTTGCCTGATCTGTGGCTCTGTTGCTGATCATGGCTCTGTTGATCGTAGCTCTGTTGCTGGTCTGCGGCTCTGTTGCTGATCTGTGGCTCTGTTGCTGGTCTGTGGCTTGTTGCTGGTCGTGGCTCTGTTGCTGGTCTGTGCTCTGTTGCTGGTTCAGTGGCTCTGTTGCTGGTCAGTTGCTTGGCTGTTTGCTGATTGTACTGTTGCTGATCTGTGGCTCTGTTGCTGATCAGTGGCTCTGTTGCTGATCTGTGGCTCTTGCTGATCGTTCCGTGGCTCTGTTGCTGGTCGGTTGCTGTGGCTTTTGCTGTCTGTGGCTCGTTGCTGATCAGTTGCTGTAACAGTATTGCTGGTCGGTTGCTGTGGCTCTGTTGCTGATCAGTTGCTGTGGCTGTTTGCTGATCTGTGGCTCTGTTGCTGGTCGGTTGCTGTAACGTGTTGCTGTCTGTGGCTCTGTTGCTGATCGGTTGCTGTAGCGGTATTCTCAGTTGCTGTGTGTTGCTGTGGCTCTGTTGCTGATCGGTTGCTGTGTGTTGCTGATCTGTACTGTTTAATCTGGGCTCTGTTGCTATCGGTGGCTCTGTTGCTGATCGGTAGTTGTGTTTGCTGGTCTGCGGCTCTGTTGCTGATCAGTGGCTTCTGTTGCTGGTCGGCTCTGTGGATCTGCGGCTCTGTTGCTGATCAGTAGCTCTGTTGCTATCTGCGGCTCTGTTGCTATCTATGTAGCTCTGTTGCTGATCTGTGGCTCTGTTGCTGATCGTGGCTCTGTTGCTGGTCGGTGGCGCTGTTGCTGATTGTGGCTCTGTTGCTGGTCTGTGGCCTGTTGCTGCGGTGGCTCTGTTGCTGGCTGTGGCTCTTTGCTGTCGTTGCTGTAGCTGTGTTGCTGATCGGTTGTGGCTCTGTTGCTGATCGTTGCTGTGGCTGTGTTTGCTGATCAGTTGCTGTAGCTGTTGCTGTGGCTCTGTTGCTGGTCGGTTACCATGGCTGTTGCTGGTTGTGTTGCTGATCAGTGGCTCTGTTGCTTCTGTAGCTCTGTTGCTGATCGGTGGCTGTGTTGTGATCTGCGGCTCTGTTGCTGATCAGTAGCTCGTTGCTGATCGTGGCTCTGTTGTGATTGTGGCTCTGTTGCTATGTGGCTCTGTTGCTGATCAGTAGCTCTGTTGCTGATCTGCAGCTCTGTTGCTGATCTGTGGCTCTGTTGCTGATCAGTGGCTCTGTTGCTGGTCTGCGGCTGTTGCTGGTCAGTCTCTTTGCTGGTCTGTGGTCTGTTGCTAGTCGTTGCTGTGGCTGTTTGCTGGTCTGTATCTGGTTGCTGTCTGTGGCTCTGGTGCTGATCGTGGCCTGTTGCTGATCTTGGCCTTGCTGGTCGTGGTATGTTGCTGATCTGTGGCTCTGTTGCTGATCGGTAGCTCTGTTGCTGATCGGTTGCTATGGCTGTTTGCTGATCTGTAGCCTGTTGCTGATCTGGGCTCTGTTGCTGATCAGTGGCTCTGTTGCTGATCTGTGGCTTATTCTGATCGGTCTGTAGCTCTGTTGCTGATCAGTTGCTGTAACTGTTGCCTGATCTGTGGCTCTGTTGCTCATCAGTTGTGTAGCGGTATTGCTGTGGTTGCTGGGCTCTGTTGCTGATCGGTTGTGTACGTGTTGCTGATCGGTTGCTCTGTTGCTGATCTGTGGCTTGTTGCTGTCTGTGGCTCTGTTGCTGTGTGGCTCTGTTGCTGATCGGTTGCTGTAGTGTTGCTGATCAGTTGCTGTTGCTGGGGCTGTGGCTCTGTTGCTGATCAGTTGCTGGCGTTGCTGATCTGCTGGCTGTTGCTGATCTGTGGCTCTGTTGCTGATCAGTGGCTCTGTTGCTGATCAGTGGCTCTGTTGCTGATCTGCGGCTCTGTTGCGATCATGGCTCTGTTGCTGTCTGTGGCTCTGTTGCTGATCTATGGCTCTGTTGTGATCTGGCTTTGCTGGTCTGTGGCTCTGTTGCTGATCTGTGGCTCTGTTGCTGATCAGTGGCTTGTTGCTGATCAGTTGCTGTGGCCTGTTCTGATCTTGTAGCTGTTGTGGTCTGTGGCTCTGTTGCTGATCAGGCTCTGTTGCTGGTCTGTGGCTTTGCTGATCAGTTGCTGTGGCTCTGTTGCTGGTCAGTGCTGTGGCTGTTGCTGATCTGTGGCTCTGTTGCTGATCAGTGGCTGTTGCTGATCAGTGGCTCTGTTGCTGGTTCGCTGTGCTCTGTTGCTGATCAGGCTCTTTGCTGATCTGTGGCTCTGTTGCTGGTCAGTGGCTCTGTTGCTGTCTGTGGCTCTGTTGCTGATCTGTGGTCTGTTGCTGATCTGTGGCTCTGTTGCTGATCTGTGGCTCTGTTGCTGATCTGTGGCTCTGTTGCTGGTCCGGTCTGTTGCTGGTCCTGTGGCTCTGTTGCTGGTCAGTGGCTGGCTGTTGCTGATCTGTGGCTCTGTTGCTGATCTGTGGCTCTGTTGCTGATCTGTGGCTCTGTTGCTGAGTCTGCGGCTCTGTTGCTGATCAGTGGCTGTGTTGCTGATCTGTGGCTCTGTTGCTGATCTGTGGCTCTGTTGCTGATCTGTGGCTCTGTTGCTGATCTGTGGCTCTGTTGCTGATCTGTGGCTCTGTTGCTGATCGTTGCTGTGCTGTTGCTGGTCTGTGGCTCTGTTGCTGATCTGTGGCTCTGTTGCCGGTCTGTGGCTCTTGCTGGTCGGTTGCTGTGGCTCTGTTGCTGATCCAGTGCTGGGCTGTTGCTGTCTGTGGCTCTGTTGCTGGTCGGTTGCTGTAGCGGTGTTGCTGATCGGTTCTGGGCTCTGTTGCTGATCAGTTGCTGTAGGGTTTGCTGATCGTTGCTGTGGCTCTGTTGCTGATCGGTTGTGCTGTTGCTGGTTGTGGCTGTTGCTGATCTGCGGCTCTGTTGCTGTCTGTAGCGTTGCTATCGGTGCTCTGTTGCTGATCTGCGGCTTGTTGCTAATCAGTGGCTCTGTTGCTGGTCCGTGGCTCTGTTGCTGATCTGTGGCTCTGTTGCTGGTCTGTGGCTCTGTTGCGGTCTGTGGCTGTGTTGCTGATCTGTGCTGTTGCTGGTCTGTGGCTGTTGCTGATCTGTGGCTTGTTGCTGATCTGTGGCTCTGTTGCTGATCTGTGGCTGTTGCTGGTCGGTGCTGTTGCTGATCTGTGGCTCTGTTGCTGGTCTGTGTCTCTGTTGCTGATCTTGGCTCTGTTGCTGGTCTGCGGCTCTGTTGCTGGTCTGTGGCTGCTGTTGCTGGTCTGCGGCTCTGTTGCTGATCGGCTCTGTTGCTGATCTGTGGCTCTGTTGCTGGTCTGTGGCTCTGTTGCTGATCGGTTGCTGGGCTTGTTGCTGATCGGTTGCTGTGGCGTGTTGCTGGTCGGTTGTGTAGCTGTTGCTGTGGCTTGTTGCTGGTCGGTTGCTGTGGCTTGTTTGCTGGTCTTGGCGTTGCTGCTGTGGCTCTGTTGCTATCTGTGGTCTGTTGCTGATCAGTGGCTCTGTTGCTGATCTGCTGGCTCTGTTGCTGATCTGTGGCTCTGTTGCTGATCTGTGGCTCTGTTGCTGATCTGTGGCTCTGTTGCTGATCTGTGGCTCTGTTGCTGATCTGTGGCTCTGTTGCTGGTCTATGCGTTGCTGATCTGTCTGTTGCTGATCTGTGGCTCTGTTGCTGATCTGTGGCTCTGTTGCTGATCTGTGGCCTGTTGCTGTCTGTGGCTCTGTTGCTGTCGGGCTCTGTTGCTGATCTGTGGCTCTGTTGCTGATCTGTAGCTCTGTTGCTGATCTGTGGCTCTGTTGCGATCTGTGGCTCTGTTGCTGATGTGGCTCTGTTGCTGATCAGTGGCTTGTTGCTGATTGTGGCTCTGTTGCTGATCGGTGGCTGTTGTGTTGTGGCTCTGTTGCTGATCGGTGGCTCTGTTGCTGATTGTGGCTTGTTGCTGGTCGGTGGCTCTGTTGCTGTCTGTGGCTCTGTTGCTGTCGAGCTGTTGCTGATTGTGGTTGTTGCTGTCGGTTGCTGGGCTCTGTTGCTGGTCGGTTGCTGTAACGTGTTGCTGATCGGTTCTGTGGCTCTGTTGCTGATCGGTTGCTGTGGCTGTTGCTGATCTGTAGCTGTTGCTGATCGTGGCTCTGTTGCTGGTCTGTGGTCTGTTGCTGATCAGTGGCTCTGTTGCTGATCTGTGGCTCTGTTGCTGATCAGTGGCTCTGTTGCTGATCTGTAGCTCTGTTGCTGATCTGTGGCTTGTTGCTGATCTGTGGCTCTGTTGCTGATCTGTGGCTCTGTTGCTGATCTGTGGCTCTGTTGCTGATCTGTGGCTCTGTTGCTGTCTGTGGCTCTGTTGCTGATGTGGCTCTGTTGCTGAGTCTGTGGGCTGTTGCTGATCTGTGTCTGTTGCTGATCTGTGGCTTGTTGCTGATCGTGGCTCTGTTGCTGATCTATGGCTCTGTTGCTGGTCTGTAGCTCTGTTGCTGATCTGTGGCTCTGTTGCTGATCTGCGGCTCTGTTGCTGGTCTGTGGCTCTGTTGCTGATCTGTGGCTCTGTTGCTGATCTGTGGCTCTGTTGCTGATCGGTTGCTGTAGCTCTGTTGCTGATCGGTTGCTGTAGCACTGTTGCTGATCGGTTGCTGTAGCTGTTGCTGTGGCTCTGTTGCTGATCAGTTGCTGTGGCTGTTTGCTGATCTGTAGCTGTTGCTGATCTGTGGCTCTGTTGCTGTCTGTCTGTTGCTGATCAGTGGCTCTGTTGCTGATCTGTGGCTCTGTTGCTGATCGGTGGCTCTGTTGCTGATCAGTGGCTCTGTTGCTGATCTGTGGCTCTGTTGCTGATTGTGGCTCTGTTGCTGGTCTGTGGCTGTGTTGCTGATCTGTGGCTGTTGCTGGTCTGTAGCTGTTGCTGATTGTGGCTCTGTTGCTGATCTGTGGCTCTGTTGCTGTCTGTGGCTCTGTTGCTGATCTGTGGCTCTGTTGCTGGTCGGTGCTCTGTTGCTGTTGTGGCTCTGTTGCTGATCTGTGGCTTGTTGCTGATCTGTGGCTCTGTTGCTGATCAGCGGCTCTGTTGCTGGTCTGTGGCTCTGTTGCTGATCTGCGGCTCTGTTGCTGATCGGTGGCTCTGTTGCTGATCTGTGGCTCTGTTGCTGATCCAGTGGCTCTGTTGCTGATCTGTGGTCTGTTGCTGATCTATGGCTCTGTTGCTGATCTGTAGCTCTGTTGCTGATCAGTGGCTCTGTTGCTGGTTGTGGCTTGTTGCTGATCAGTGGCTCTGTTGCTGTCTGTGGCTCTGTTGCTGATCGGTTGCTGTGGCTCTGTTGCTGATCGGTTGCTGTAACGGTGTTGCTAATCAGTTGCTGTGGCTCTGTTGCTGGTCAGTTGCTGTGGCTGTTTGCTGATCTGTAGCTGTTGCTGATCTGCGGCTCTGTTGCTGGTCTGTGGCTGTTGCTGATCAGTGGCTCTGTTGCTGATCTGCGGCTCTGTTGCTGATCAGTGGCTCTGTTGCTGATCAGTGGCTCTGTTGCTGGTCTGTGGCTCTGTTGCTGATCTGCGGCTCTGTTGATGGTCTGTGGCTGTGTTGCTGATCTGTAGCTGTTGCTGGTCTGTAGCTGTTGCTGATCTGTGGCTCTGTTGCTGATCTGTGGCTCTGTTGCTGATCTGTGGCTGTTGCTGATCTGTGGCTGTTGCTGATCTGTGGCTCTGTTGCTGGTCAGTGTTCTGTTGCTGGTCTGTGGCTCTGTTGCTGATCTGCGCTCTGTTGCTGATCTGTGGCTCTGTTGCTGGTCTGCGGCTCTGTTGCTGATCAGTAGCTCTGTTGCTGATCTGTGGCTCTGTTGCTGATCTGTGGCTTGTTGCTGTCGGTTGCTGTGGCTCTGTTGCTGATCGGTTGCTGTAACGGTGTTGCTGATCGGTTGCTGTAGCTGTTGCTGTGGCTCTGTTGCTGGTCAGTTGCTGTGGCTGTTGCTGATCTGTAGCTGTTGCTGATCTGCGGCTCTGTTGCTGATTGTAGCTGTTGCTGGTCAGTGGCTCTGTTGCTGATCTGCGGCTCTGTTGCTGATCGGTGGCTCTGTTGCTGATCAGTGGCTCTGTTGCTGATCTGTGGCTCTGTTGCTGATCTGTGGCTCTGTTGTGTCTGTAGCTGTGTTGCTGGTCTGTAGCTGTTGCTGATCTGTAGCTGTTGCTGATCTGTGGCTCTGTTGCTGGTCTGTGGCTCTGTTGCTGATCTGTGGCTGTTGCTGGTCTGTGGCTCTGTTGCTGGTCAGTGTATCTGTTGCTGATCTGTGGCTCTGTTGCTGATCTGTGGCTCTGTTGCTGATCTGTGGCTCTGTTGCTGATCTGCGGCTCTGTTGCTGATCTGTGGCTCTGTTGCTGATCTGCGGCTCTGTTGCTGATCAGTGGCTCTGTTGCTGATCTGTGGCTTGTTGCTGATCAGTGGCTCTGTTGCTGATCAGTGGCTCTGTTGCTGATCAGTGGCTCTGTTGCTGATCTGTGGCTCTGTTGCTGATCAGTGGCTCTGTTGCTGATCTGCTGGCTCTGTTGCTGATCAGTAGCTCTGTTGCTGATCTGTGGCTCTGTTGCTAATCAGTGTCTCTGTTGCTGATCTGTGGCTCTGTTGCTGATCTGTGGCTCTGTTGCTGATCAGTGGCTCTGTTGCTGATCTATGGCTCTTGCTGATCAGTAGCTCTGTTGCTGATCTGTGGCTCTGTTGCTGATCAGTGGCTCTGTTGCTGATCTGTGGCTCTTGCCTGATCAGTGGCTCTGTTGCTGATCTGTGGCTCTGTGGCTGATCTGTGGCTCTGTTGCTGATCTGTGGCTCTGTTGCTGATCAGTGGCTCTGTTGCTGATCAGTAGCTCTGTTTGCTGATCAGTTGCTATGGCTGTTGCTGATCTGTAGCTGTTGCTGGTCTGTGGCTCTGTTGCTGATCAGTAGCTGTGTTGCTGTTCTGTGGCTCTTGCTATCAGTTGCCGTGGCTCTGTTGCTAAATCAGTTGCTGTAGCTGTTGCTGATCTGTGGCTCTGTTGCTGATCCGGTTGCTGTAACAGTGTTGCTGATCGGTTGCTGTGGCTGTTGCTGTGGCTCTGTTGCTGATCGGTTGCTGTAGGCAGTGTTGCTGCTGATCTGCGGCTCTGTTGCTGATCAGTGGCTCTGTTGCTGATCTGTGGCTCTGTTGCTAGTCAGTGTCTCTGTTGCTGATCTGTGGCTCTGTTGCTGATCTGTGGCTCTGTTGCTGGTCAGTGGCTCTGTTGCTGATTGTGGCTCTGTTGCTGATCTGTGGCTCTGTTGCTGATCAGTGGCTCTGTTGCTGATCTGTGGCTCTGTTGCTGATCTGTGGCTCTGTTGCTGATCAGTGGCTCTGTTGCTGATCTGTGGCTCTGTTGCTGATCTGTGGCTCTTGCTGATCAGTTGCTGTGGCTCTGTTGCTGGTCGGTTGCTGTGGCTGTTGCTGATCTGTGGCTCTGTTGCTGATCGGTTGCTGTAGCAGTATTGCTGATCGGTTGCTGTGGCTCTGTTGCTGATCGGTTGCTGTGGCTGTTGCTGTGGCTCTGTTGCTGATCGGTTGCTGTGGCTGTTGCTGATCTGTGGCTCTGTTGCTGGTCGGTTGCTGTAGCGGTATGTGTTGGTTGCTGTGGCTTGTTGCTGATCGGTTGCTGTAACGGTGTTGCTGATCAGTTGCTGCGGCTCTGTTGCTGTAAGCGGTTGTTGCTGATCAGTTGCTCTGTTGCTGATCAGTGGCTCTGTTGCTGATCTGTGGCTCTGTTGCTGATCAGTGGCTCTGTTGCTGATCTGCGGCTCTGTTGCTGATCAGTGGCTCTGTTGCTGATCTGTGGCTCTGTTGCTGGTCAGTGTCTCTGTTGCTGATCTGTGGCTCTGTTGCTGATCTGTGGCTCTGTTGCTGGTCTGTGGCTCTGTTGCTGATCTGTGGCTCTGTTGCTGATCGGTTGCTGTGGTTCTGTTGCTGATCTGTGGCTCTGTTGCTGATCAGTTGCTGTAGCTGTTGCTGATCTGTGGCTGTTGCTGATCTGTGGCTCTGTTGCTGATCTGTGGCTCTTGCTGATCGGTTGCTGTGGCTCTGTTGCTGATCAGTTGCTGTGGCTGTTTGCTGATCTGTGGCTCTGTTGCTGGTCTGTGGCTCTGTTGCTGGTCTGTGGCTCTGTTGCTGATCGGTTGCTGTGGCTCTGTTGCTGATCTGTGGCTCTGTTGCTGATCAGTTGCTGTGGCTGTTTGCTGATCTGTGGCTGTTGCTGATCTGTGGCTCTGTTGCCGGTCTATGGCTCTTGCTGATCGGTTGCTGTGGCTCTGTTGCTGATCGGTTGCTGTGGCTGTTGCTGATCTGTGGCTCTGTTGCTGATCGGTTGCTGTAACGGTATTGCTGATCGGTTGCTGTGGCTCTGTTGCTGGTCGGTTGCTGTAACGGTGTTGCTGATCGGTTGCTGTGGCTCTGTTGCTGATCGGTTGCTGTGGCTGTTTGCTGATCTGTAGCTGTTGCTGATCTGCGGCTCTGTTGCTGGTCTGTGGCTGTTGCTGATCGGTGGCTCTGTTGCTGATCTGCGGCTCTGTTGCTGATCAGTGGCTCTGTTGCTGATCAGTGGCTCTGTTGCTGATCTGTGGCTCTGTTGCTGTCTGTGGCTCTGTTTTGATCTGTGGCTGTGTTGCTGATCTGTAGCTGTTGCTGATCTGTAGCTGTTGCTGATCTGTGGCTCTGTTGCTGGTCTGTGGCTCTGTTGCTGATCTGTGGCTGTTGCTGATCTGTAGCTGTTGCTGATCTGTGGCTCTGTTGCTGGTCAGTGTCTCTGTTGCTGATCTGTGGCTCTGTTGCTGATCTGCGGCTCTGTTGCTGATCTGTGGCTCTGTTGCTGATCTGCGGCTCTGTTGCTGATCAGTGGCTCTGTTGCTGATCTGTGGCTCTGTTGCTGGTCTGTGGCTCTGTTGCTGATCGGTTGCTGTGGCTCTGTTGCTGATCGGTTGCTGTAACGCTGTTGCTGATCGGTTGCTGTAGCTGTTGCTGTGGCTCTGTTGCTGATCGGTTGCTGTGGCTGTTTGCTGATCTGTGGCTGTTGCTGATCTGCGGCTCTGTTGCTGATCTGTGGCTGTTGCTGATCAGTAGCTCTGTTGCTGATCTGCGGCTCTGTTGCTGATCAGTGGCTCTGTTGCTGATCCGGTGGCTCTGTTGCTGATCTGTGGCTCTGTTGCTGATCTGCGGCTCTGTTCTGATCTGTAGCTGTGTTGCTGATCTGTAGCTGTTGCTGATCTGTAGCTGTTGCTGATCTATGGCTCTGTTGCTGATCTGTGGCTCTGTTGCTGGTCTGTGGCTGTTGCTGATCTGTGGCTCTGTTGCTGGTCAGTGTCTCTGTTGCTGATCTGTGGCTCTGTTGCTGATCTGTGGCTCTGTTGCTGATCTGTGGCTCTGTTGCTGATCAGCGGCTCTGTTGCTGATCTGTGGCTCTGTTGCTGATCTGCGGCTCTGTTGCTGATCAGTGGCTCTGTTGCTGATCTGTGGCTCTGTTGCTGATCAGTGGCTCTGTTGCTGATCAGTGGCTCTGTTGCTGATCAGTGGCTCTGTTGCTGATCTGTGGCTCTGTTGCTGATCAGTAGCTCTGTTGCTGATCTGCGGCTCTGTTGCTGATCAGTGGCTCTGTTGCTGATCTGTGGCTCTGTTGCTGGTCGGTTGTGTGGCTCTGTTGCTGGTCGGTTGCTGTGCGTTTGCTGATCCGGTTGCTGTGGCTCTGTTGCTGATCAGTTGCTGTGGCTGTTTGCTGATCTGTAGCTGTTGCTGGTCTGGGCTCTGTTGCTGATCTGTGGCTGTTGCTGATCAGTGGCTCTGTTGCTGATCTGCGGCTCTGTTGCTGATCTGTGGCTCTGTTGCTGGTCAGTGGCTCTGTTGCTGATCTGTGGCTCTGTTGCTGATCTGTGGCTCTGTTACTGGTCTGTGGCTGTGTTGCTGGTCTGTAGCTGTTGCTGTTGTGGCTGTTGCTGATCTGTGGCTCTGTTGGATCTGTGGCTCTGTTGCTGGTCTGTGGTCTGTTGCTGGTCTGTAGCTGTTGCTGATCTGTGGCTCTGTTGCGATCTGTATCTCTGTTGCTGATCTGTGGCTCTGTTGCTGATCTGCGGCTCTGTTGCTGATCTGTAGCTCTGTTGCTGATCTGCGGCTCTGTTGCTGATCGTGGCTCTGTTGCTGATCTGTGGCTCTGTTGCTGATCTGTGGCTCTGTTGCTGATCGGTTGCTGTGGCTCTGTTGCTGTCAGTTGCTGTAACAGTGTTGCTGATCCGGTTGCTGTAGCTGTTGCTGTGGCTCTGTTGCTGATCAGTTGCTGTGGCTGTTTGCTGATCTGTAGCTGTTGCTGATCTGCGGCTCTGTTGCTGTCTGTGGCTGTTGCTGATCAGTGGCTCTGTTGCTGATCTGCTGGCTCTGTTGCTGATCAGTGGCTCTGTTGCTGATCGGTGGCTCTGTTGCTGATCTGTGGCTCTGTTGCTGATCTGTGGCTCTGTTGCTGATCTGTGGCTGTGTTGCTGATCTGTAGCTGTTGCTGATCTGTACTGTTGCTGATCTGTGGCTCTGTTGCTGATCTGTGGCTCTGTTGCTGATCTGTAGCTGTTGCTGATCTGTAGCTCTGTTGCTAATCAGTGTCTCTGTTGCTGGTCTGTGGCTCTGTTGCTGATCTGTGGCTCTGTTGCTGGTCTGTGGCTCTGTTGCTGGTCAGCGGCTCTGTTGCTGATCTGTGGCTCTGTTGCTGATCTGCTGCTCTGTTGCTGATCAGTGGCTCTGTTGCTGATCTGTGGCTCTGTTGCTGATCAGTAGCTCTGTTGCTGGTCAGTGGCTCTGTTGCTGGTCAGTGGCTCTGTTGCTGGTCTGTGGCTCTGTTGCTGATCAGTAGCTCTGTTGCTGATCTGCGGCTCTGTTGCTGATCAATGGCTCTGTTGCTGATCTGTGGCTCTGTTGCTAATCAGTGTCTCTGTTGCTGATCTGTGGCTCTGTTGCTGATCTGTGGCTCTGTTGCTGATCAGTGGCTCTGTTGCTGATCTGTGGCTCTTGCTGGTCAGTAGCTGTGTTGCTGATCTGTGGCTCTGTTGCTGATCAGTGGCTCTGTTGCTGGTCTGTGGCTCGTTGCTGATCGTGGCTCTGTTGCTGATCTGTGGCTCTGTAGCTGATCTGTGGCTCTGTTGCTGATCTGTGGCTCTGTTGCTGATCAGTGGCTCTGTTGCTGATCAGTGGCTCTTGTTTGCTGGTCAGTTGCTGTGGCTGTTTGCTGGTCTGTAGCTGTTGCTGATCTGTGGCTCTGTTGCTGATCAGTAGCTGTGTTGCTGTTCTGTGGCTCTTGCTGATCCAGTTGCCGTGGCTCTGTTGCTGAAGTGGTGCTGTGGCTGTTTGCTGATCTGTGGCTCTGTTGCTGATCGGTTGCTGTAACGGTATTTGCTGATCAGTTGCTGTAGCTGTTGCTGTGGCTCTGTTGCTGATCAGTTGCTGTAACAGTGTTGCTGCTGATCTGCGGCTCTGTTGCTGATCAGTGGCTTGTTGTGATCTGTGGCTCTGTTGCTAGTCAGTGCTCTGTTGCTGATCTGTGGCTCTGTTGCTGATCTGTGGCTCTGTTGCTGATCAGTGGCTCTGTTGCTGGTCTGTGGCTCTGTTGCTGATCTGTGGCTCTGTTGCTGATCAGTGGCTCTGTTGCTGATCTGTGGCTCTGTTGCTGATCTGTGGCTCTGTTGCTGATCAGTGGCTCTGTTGCTGATCTGTGGCTCTGTTGCTGTGTGGCTCTTGCTGATCCGGTTGCTGTGGCTCTGTTGCTGATCGGTTGCTGTGGCTGTTTGCTGATCTATAGGCTCTGTTGCTGATCGGTTGCTGTAAAGTGTTGCTGGTCGGTTGCTGTGGCTCTGTTGCTGATCAGTTGCTGTAGCTGTTGCTGTGGCTCTGTTGCTGATCGGTTGCTGTGGCTGTTTGCTGATCTGTAGCTCTGTTGCTGATCGGTTGCTGTAACAGTATTGATGTTGGGTTGCTGTGGCTCTGTTGCTGATCGGTTGCTGTAACAGTGTTGCTGATCAGTTGCTGGGCTCTGTTGCTGTAACAGTGTTGCTGATCAGTTGCTTGTTGCCTGATCAATGGCTCTGTTGCTGATCTGTGGCTCTGTTGCTGATCAGTAGCTTGTTGCTGATCTGCGGCTCTGTTGCTGATCAGTGGCTCTGTTGCTGATCTATGGCTCTGTTGCTAGTCAGTATCTCTGTTGCTGATCTATGGCTCTGTTGCTGATCTGTGGCTCTGTTGCTGATCTGTGGCTCTGTTGCTGATCTATGGCTCTGTTGCTGATCAGTTGCTGTGGTTCTGTTGCTGATCTGTGGCTCTGTTGCCTGATCGGTTGCTGTGGCTGTTGCTGATCTGTGGCTGTTGCTGGTCTGTGGCTCTGTTGCTGATCTGTGGCTCTTGCTGATCCAGTTGCTGTGGCTCTGTTGCTGATCGGTTGCTGTGGCTGTTTGCGATCTGTGGCTCTGTTGCTGGTCTGTGGCTCTGTTGCTGATCTGTGGCTCTGTTGCTGGTCGGTTGCTGTGGCTCTGTTGCTGATTGTGGCTCTGTTGCTGATCGGTTGCTGTGGCTGTTTGCTGGTCTGTGGCTGTTGCTGATCTGTGGCTCTGTTGCCCGTCTGTGGCTCTTGCTGATCAGTTGCTGTGGCTCTGTTGCTGATCGGTTGCTGTGGCTGTTGCTGATCTGTGGCTCTGTTGCTGATCGGTTGCTGTAACGGTGTTGCTGATCGGTTGCTGTGGCTCTGTTGCTGATCGGTTGCTGTCGGTATTGCTGATCCGTTGCTGTGGCTCTGTTGCTGTCCAGTTGCTGTGGCTGTTTGCTGATCTGTGCTGTTGCTGATCTGCGGCTCTGTTGCTGATTGTGGCTGTTGCTGGTCAGTGGCTCTGTTGCTGATCTGCGGCTCTGTTGCTGATCAGTGGCTCTGTTGCTGATCAGTGGCTCTGTTGCTGGTCTGTGGCTCTGTTGCTGATCTGTGGCTCTGTTATTGATCTGTGGCTGTGTTGCTGGTCTGTAGCTGTTGCTGATCTGTAGCTGTTGCTGATCTGTGGCTCTGTTGCTGATCTGTGGCTCTGTTGCTGATCTGTAGCTGTTGCCTGATCTGTGGCTGTTGCTGATCTGTGGCTCTGTTGCTGGTCAGTGTTCTGTTGCTGATCTATGGCTCTGTTGCTGATCTGCGGCTCTGTTGCTGATCTGTGGCTCTGTTGCTGATCTGCGGCTCTGTTGCTGATCAGTGGCTCTGTTGCTGATCTGTGGCTCTGTTGCTGGTCTGTGGCTCTGTTGCTGATCGGTTGTGGGGGTCTGTTGCTGATCGGTTGCTGTAGCGGTGTTGCTGACAGTTGCTGTGGCTGTTGCTGTGGCTCTGTTGCTGATCGGTTGCTGTGGCTGTTTGCTGATCTGTGGCTGTTGCTGATCTGCGGCTCTGTTGCTGATCTGTGGCTGTTGCTGATCGGTGGCTCTGTTGCTGTCTGCGGCTCTGTTGCTGATCAGTGGCTCTGTTGCTGATCAGTGGCTCTGTTGCTGATCTGTGGCTCTGTTGCTGATCTGTGGCTCTGTTATTGATCTGTAGCTGTGTTGCTGATCTGTGGCTGTTGCTGGTCTGTAGCTGTTGCTGATCTGTGGCTCTGTTGCTGATCTGTGGCTCTGTTGCTGATCTGTAGCTGTTGCTGATCTGTGGCTCTGTTGCTGATCAGTGTCTCTGTTGCTGATCTGTGGCTCTGTTGCTGGTCTGTGGCTCTGTTGCTGATCTGTGGCTCTGTTGCTGATCTGCGGCTCTGTTGCTGATCTGTGGCTCTGTTGCTGATCTGCGGCTCTGTTGCTGATCGGTGGCTCTGTTGCTGATCTGTGGCTCTGTTGCTGATCGGTGGCTCTGTTGCTGGTCAGTGGCTCTGTTGCTGATCGTGGCTCTGTTGCTGATCTGTGGCTCTGTTGCTGATCAGTGGCTCTGTTGCTGATCTGCGGCTCTGTTGCTGATCAGTAGCTCTGTTGCTGATCTGTGGCTCTGTTGCTGGTCAGTGTCTCTGTTGCTGATCTATGGCTCTGTTGCTGATCTGTGGCTCTGTTGCCCTGATCAGTGGCTCTGTTGCTGATCTGTGGCTCTTGCTGATCAGTAGCTGTGTTGCTGATCTGTGGCTCTGTTGCTGATCAGTGGCTCTGTTGCTGATCTGTGGCTCTTGCTGATCCAATGGCTCTGTTGCTGATCTGTGGCTCTGTAGCTGATCTGTGGCTCTGTTGCTAATCTGTGGCTCTGTTGCTGATCAGTGGCTCTGTTGCTAATCAGTGGCTCTGTTGCTGATCCAGTTGCTATAGCTGTTTGCTGATCTGTAGCTGTTGCTGATCTGTGGCTCTGTTGCTGATCGTAGGCTGTGTTGCTGTTCTGTAGCTCTTGCTGATCGGTTGCCCTGGCTCTGTTGCTGAATGGTTGCTGTAGCTGTTTGCTGGTCTGTGGCTCTGTTGCTGGTCGGTTGCTGTAACCGTGTTGCTGATCGGTTGCTGTGGCTGTTGCTGTGGCTCTGTTGCTGATCGGTTGCTGTAACAGTGTTGCTGCTGATCTGCGGCTCTGTTGCTGATCAGTGGCTCTGTTGCTGATCTGTGGCTCTGTTGCTAGTCAGTGTCTCTGTTGCTGATCTGTGGCTCTGTTGCTGATCTGTGGCTCTGTTGCTGATCAGTGGCTCTGTTGCTGGTCTGTGGCTCTGTTGCTGATCTGTGGCTCTGTTGCTGATCAGTGGCTCTGTTGCTGATCTGTGGCTCTGTTGCTGATCTGTGGCTCTGTTGCTAATCAGTAGCTCTGTTGCTGGTCTGTGGCTCTGTTGCTGATCTGTGCTCTTGCCTGATCGGTTGCTGTGGCTCTGTTGCCTGGTCGGTTGCTGTGGCTGTTGCTGGTCTGTGGCTCTGTTGCTGATCGGTTGCTGTAGCGGTATTGCGATCGGTTGCTGTGGCTCTGTTGCTGATCGGTTGCTGTAACGGTGTTGCTGATCGGTTGCTGTGGCTGTTGCTGTGGCTCTGTTGCTGATCGAGTTGCTGTAACGGTATTGCTGATCGGTTGCTGTGGCTCTGTTGCTGATCGGTTGCTGTAACAGTGTTGCTGATCGGTTGCTGTGGCTCTGTTGCTGGTCGGTTGCTGTGGCTGTTTGCCTGATCTGTAGCTGTTGCTGATCTGCGGCTCTGTTGCTGATCTGTGGCTGTTGCTGATCAGTGGCTCTGTTGCTGGTCTGCGGCTCTGTTGCTGATCAGTGGCTCTGTTGCTGATCAGTGGCTCTGTTGCTGATCTGTGGCTCTGTTGCTGATCTGTGGCTCTGTTATTGATCTGTGGCTGTGTTGCTGATCTGTGGCTGTTGCTGATCTGTGGCTGTTGCTGATCTGTGGCTCTGTTGCTGATCTGTGGCTCTGTTGCTGATCTGTGGCTGTTGCTGGTCTGTGGCTGTTGCTGATCTGTGGCTCTGTTGCTAGTCAGTGTCTCTGTTGCTGATCTGTGGCTCTGTTGCTGATCTGCGGCTCTGTTGCTGATCTGTGGCTCTGTTGCTGATCTGCGGCTCTGTTGCTGATCAGTGGCTCTGTTGCTGATCTGTGGCTCTGTTGCTGATCTGTGGCTCTGTTGCTGATCGGTTGCTGTAGCTCTGTTGCTGATCAGTTGCTGTAACAGTGTTGCTGATCAGTTGCTGTAGCTGTTGCTGTGGCTCTGTTGCTGATCGGTTGCTGTAGCTGTTTGCTGATCTGTAGCTGTTGCTGATCTGCGGCTCTGTTGCTGGTCTGTGGCTGTTGCTGATCAGTGGCTCTGTTGCTGATCTGCGGCTCTGTTGCTGATCAGTGGCTCTGTTGCTGATCCAGTGGCTCTGTTGCTGATCTGTGGCTCTGTTGCTGATCTGCGGCTCTGTTGCTGATCTGTAGCTGTGTTGCTGATCTGTGGCTGTTGCTGGTCTGTAGCTGTTGCTGATCTGTGGCTCTGTTGCTGATCTGTGGCTCTGTTGCTGATCTGTGGCTGTTGCTGATCTGTGGCTCTGTTGCTGATCAGTATCTCTGTTGCTGATCTGTGGCTTGTTGCTGATCTGTGGCTCTGTTGCTGATCTGTGGCTCTGTTGCTGATCTACGGCTCTGTTGCTGATCTGTGGCTCTGTTGCTGGTCTGCGGCTCTGTTGCTGATCAGTGGCTCTGTTGCTGATCTGTGGCTTGTTGCTGATCAGTGGCTCTGTTGCGGTCAGTGGCTCTGTTGCTGATCGTGGCTCTGTTGCTGATCTGTGGCTCTGTTGCTGATCAGTGGCTCTGTTGCTGGTCTGCGGCTCTGTTGCTGATCAGTGGCTCTGTTGCTGATCTGTGGCTCTGTTGCTGGTCAGTGTCTCTGTTGCTGATCTGTGGCTCTGTTGCTGATCTTGGCTCTGTTGCTGATCAGTGGCTCTGTTGCTGATCTGTGGCTCTTGCTGATCGGTAGCTGTGTTGCTGATCTGTGGCTCTGTTGCCTGATCAGTGGCTCTGTTGCTGATCTGTGGCTCTTGCTGATCAGTGGCTCTGTTGCTGATCTGTGGCTCTGTTAGCTGATCTGTGGCTCTGTTGCTGATCTGTGGCTCTGTTGCTGATCAGTGGCTCTGTTGCTGATCAGTGGCTCTGTTGCTGGTCAGTTGCTGTGGCTGTTTGCTGGTCTGTAGCTGTTGCTGATCTGTGGCTCTGTTGCTGTCGTGGCTGTGTTGCTGTTCTTGGCTCTGTTGCTGATCAGTTGCCGTGGCTCTGTTGCTGAGTAGTTGCTGTAACTGTTGCTGATCTGTGGCTCTGTTGCTGATCGGTTGCTGTAACGGTGTTGCTGATCAGTTGCTGTGGCTGTTGCTGTGGCTCTGTTGCCTGGTCGGTTGCTGTAACAGTGTTGCTGCTGGTCTGCGGCTCTGTTGCTGATCAGTGGCTCTGTTGCTGATCTGTGGCTCTGTTGCTGGTCAGTACTCTGTTGCTGATCTGTGGCTCTGTTGCTGGTCTGTGGCTCTGTTGCTGATCAGTGGCTCTGTTGCTGATCTGTGGCTCTGTTGCTGATCTGTGGCTCTGTTGCTGATCAGTGGCTTGTTGCTGATCTGTGGCTCTGTTGCTGATCTGTGGCTCTGTTGCTGATCAATGGCTCTGTTGCTGATCTGTGGCTCTGTTGCTGGTCTGTGGCTCTTGCTGATCGGTTGCTGTGGCTCTGTTGCTGATCGGTTGCTGTGGCTGTTTGCTGATCTGTGGCTCTGTTGCTGATCGGTTGCTGTAAGCGGTGTTGCTGATCGGTTGCTGTGGCTCTGTTGCTGATCGGTTGCTGTAGCGGTGTTGCTGATCGGTTGCTGTGGCTGTTGCTGTGGCTCTGTTGCTGATCTGTGGCTCTGTTGCTGATCGGTGGCTCTGTTGCTGATCTGTGGCTCGTTGCTGATCTGTGGCTCTGTTGCTGATCTGTGGCTCTGTTGCTGATCGGTTGCTGTAGCGGTATTGCTGGTCAGTTGCTGTGGCTGTTGCTGTGGCTCTGTTGCTGATCCGTTGTGTGGCTGTGTTGCTGATCTGTGGCTGTTGCTGATCTGCGGCTCTGTTGCTGTCAGTGGCTCTGTTGCTGATCAGTGGCTCTGTTGCTGATCTGCGGCTCTGTTGCTGATTGTGGCTCTGTTGCTGATCTGTGGCTCTTGCTGATCAGTAGCTCTGTTGCTGGTCTGTGGCTCTGTTGCTGATCAGTGGCTCTGTTGCTGATCGGTTGCTGTGGCTGTTGCTAATCTGTAGCTGTTACTGATCTGTAGCTCTGTTGCTGATCAGTGGCTCTGTTGCCGGTCTGTGGCTCTTGCTGATCAGTTGCTGTGGCTCTGTTGCTGATCGGTTGCTGTGGCTGTTGCTGATCTGTGGCTCTGTTGCCCTGATCGGTTGCTGTAGCGGTGTTGCTGATCCGGTTGCTGTGGCTCTGTTGCTGATCGGTTGCTGTGGCTGTTTGCTGATCTGTGGCTCTGTTGCTGATCAGTTGCTGTGGCAGGGTTGCTGATCGGTTGCTGTGGCTCTGTTGCTGATCAGTTGCTGTAAGCAGTGTTGCTGATCGTTGCTGTGGCTGTTGCTGTGGCTCTGTTGCTGATCGGTTGCTGTGGCTTGTTTGCTGATCTGTAGCTGTTGCTGGTCTGCGGCTCTGTTGCTGATCGGTGGCTGTGTTGCTGGTCGGTGGTTGTGTTGCTGATCTGCGGCTCTGTTGCTGATCAGTGGCTCTGTTGCTGATCAGTGGCTCTGTTGCTGATCTGCGGCTCTGTTGCTGATCCAGTAGCTGTGTTGCTGATCTGTGGCTCTGTTGCTGATCTGTGGCTCTGTTGCTGATCTGTGGCTCTGTTGCTGATCTGTGGCTCTGTTGGTGATCTGTGGCTTTGCCCTGATCAGTGGCTCTGTTGCTGGTCTGTGGCTCTGTTGCTGATCAGTGGCTCTGTTGCTGGTCAGTTGCTGCTGTTGCTGATCTGTGGCTGTTGCTGATTGTGGCTCTTTGCTGTCCGTTGCTGTGGCTCTGTTGCTGATCAGTTGCTGTGGCTGTTGCTGATCTGTGGCTCTGTTGCTGATCCAGTTGCTGTAACGTGTTGCTGATCGGTTGCTGTGGCTCTGTTGCTGATCGGTTGCTGTAGCTGTTGCTGTGGCTCTGTTGCTGATCCAGTTGCTGTGCTGTTGCTGATCTGCGGCTCTGTTGCTGATCAGTGGCTCTGTTGCTGATCTGTGGCTCTGTTGCTGGTCGGTGGCTCTGTTGCTGATCTGCTTGTTGCTGATTGTTGTTGCTGCTCTGTAGTGGCTCTGTTGCTGATTGTGGCTCTGTTGCTGATCTGTGGCTCTGTTGCTGATCAGTGGCTCTGTTGCTGATCTGTGGCTCTGTTGCTGATCTGTGGCTCTGTTGCTGATCAGTAGCTCTGTTGCTGATCTGTGGCTCTGTTGCTGGTCTGTGGCTTTGCTGGTCGGTTGCTATGGCTCTGTTGCTGATCAGTTGCTGCTGTTGCTGATCTGTGGCTCTGTTGCTGATCGTTGCTGTAGCTATGTTGCTGATCGGTTGTGTGGTCTGTTGCTGATCAGTTGCTGTAGCGTTGCGATCAGTTGCTGTGCTGTTGCTGTGGCTCTGTTGCTGATCTGTGGCTCTGTTGCTGTCAGTGGCTCTGTTGCTGATCTGTGGCTCTTGCTGATCTGTGGCTCTGTTGCTGATCTGTGGCTCTGTTGCTGATCGGTTGCTGTACCCGGTGTTGCTGATCGGTTGCTGTAGCTGTTGCTGTGGCTCTGTTGCTGATCGGTTGCTGTGGCTGTTTGCTGATCTGTGGCTGTTGCTGATCTGCGGCTCTGTTGCTGGTCTGTGGCTCTGTTGCTGATCAGTGGCTCTGTTGCTGGTCTGCAGCTCTGTTGCTGATCTGTGGCTCTGTTGCTGATCTGTGGCTCGTTGCCTAATCAGTGGCTCTGTTGCTGATCTGTGGCTCTGTTGCTGATCAATGGCTCTGTTGCTGATCGAGTTGCTATAGCTGTTGCTGATCTGTAGCTGTTGCTGATCTATAGCTCTGTTGCTAATCAGTAGCTCTGTTGCTGTCTGTAACTCGTTGCTAATCAGTTGCTTAGCTCTGTTGCTGATCCGGTTGCTATAGCTGTTGCTGATCTGTAGCTCTGTTGCTGATCAGTTGCTGTAACTATGTTGCTGATCCGGTTGCTGTGGCTCTGTTGCTGATCAGTTGCTATGTGTTGCTGATCTGTGGCTCTGTTGCTGATCGGTTGCTGTAGCAGGGTGCTGATCGGTTGCTGTGGCTCTGTTGCTGATCGGTTGCTGTAGCAGTGTTGCTGATCAGTTGCTGTTGCTGTTCTGTGGCTCTGTTGCTGATCGGTTGCTTGCTGTTTGCTGATCTGTAGCTGTTGCTGATCTGCGGCTCTGTTGCTGATCGGTGTGGCTGTGTTGCTGATCGGTGGTTCTGTTGCTGTCTGCGGCTCTGTTGCTGATCAGTGGCTCTGTTGCTGATCAGTGGCTCTGTTGCTGGTCTGTGGCTCTGTTGCTGATCGGTGGCTCTGTTGCTGGTCTGTGGCTCTGTTGCTGATCTGTGGCTCTGTTGCTGGTCTGTGGCTCTGTTGCTGATCAGTGGCTCTGTTGGTGATCTGTAGCTCTTGCTGATCAGTGGCTCTGTTGCTGATCTGTGGCTTGTTGCTGATCAGTGGCTCTGTTGCTGGTCAGTTGCTGTAGCTGTTGCTGGTTGTGGCTGTTGCTGATCTGTGGCTCTTGCTGATCATTGCTGTGGCTCTGTTGCCTGATCCAGTTGCTGTGGCTGTTTGCTGATCTGTGGCTCTGTTGCTGATCGGTTGCTGTAGCTGTTGCTATCGGTTGCTGTAGCTCTGTTGCTGGTCAGTTGCTGTGGCTGTTGCTGTGGCTCTGTTGCTGATCAGTTGCTATAACTGTTGCTGATCTGTGGCTCTGTTGCTGATCAGTTGCTGTAGCAGTGTTGCTGGTTGCTGTGGCTCTGTTGCTGTCTGGCTGTACTGTGTGTCGGTGCTGGCTCTGTTCTGTGCTCTGTTGCTGATCAGTGGCTCTGTTGCTGTCTGTGGCTCTGTTGCTGATCTGTGGCTCTGTTGCTGATCAGTGGCTCTGTTGCTGAGTCTGTGGCTCTGTTGCTGGTCTGTAGCTCTGTTGCTGATCTGTGGCTCTGTTGCTGGTCTGTGCTCTGTTGCTGATCTGTGGCTCTGTTGCTGATCTGTGGCTCTGTTGCTGATCTGGAGCTCTGTTGCTGATCTGTAGCTGTGTTGCTGTCTGTAGCTCTGTTGCTGATCTGTGGCTCTGTTGCTGATCGTGGCTCTGTTGCTGATCTGTAGCTCTTTGCTGGTCAGTGGCTCTGTTGCTGGTCTGTGGCTCTTGCTGATCAGTGGCTCTGTTGCTGATCTGTGGCTCTGTTGCTGATCAGTGGCTCTGTTGCTGATTGTGGCTCTGTTGCTGATCAGTGGCTCTGTTGCTGATCTGTGGCTCTGTTGCTGATCAGTGGCTCTGTTGCTAATCGTGGCTCTTTGCTGATCAGTGGCTCTGTTGCTGATCTATAGCTCTGTTGCCTGATCTGTAGCTCTGTTGCTGATCAGTTGCTATGGCTGTTGCTGATCTGTACTGTTGCTGATTGTGGCTCTGTTGCTGATCGGTGGCTGTGTTGCTGATCTGTGGCTCTTTGCTGATCGGTTGCCGTGGCTTGTTGCTGATCAGTTGCTGTGGCTGTTGCTGTCTGTGGCTCTGTTGCTGATCAGTTGCTGTAGCGGTATTGCTGATCGGTTGCTGTGGCTCTGTTGCTGTGTCTGCGGTCTGTTGCTGATCAGTGGCTCTGTTGCTGGTCTGTGGCTCTGTTGCTGGTCAGTGGCTCTGTTGCTGTCTGTGGCTCTGTTGCTGATCAGTGGCTCTGTTGCTGGTCTGTGGCTCTGTTGCTGATCTGTGGCTCTGTTGCTGATCAGTGGCTCTGTTGCTGTCTGTGGCTCTGTTGCTGATCTGTGGCTCTGTTGCTGATCTGTGGCTCTGTTGCTGGTCTGTTGGCTCTGTTGCTGTCTTGGCTCTGTTGCTGATCTGTGGCTCTGTTGCTGGTCTGTGGCTCTGTTGCTGGTCCGTGGCTCTGTTGCTGATCTGTGGCTCTGTTGCTGATCTTGCTGTGGCTCTGTTGCTGATCGCTGTGGCTCTGTTGCTGTGGCCTGTTGCGTCTGTGCTGTCTGTAGCTCTGTTGTGATGTGTGTCTGTTGCTGGTCTGTGGCTCTGTTGCTGATGGTTGCTGTGGCTCTGTTGCTGATCAGTTGCGTGGCTCGTTGCTGATCTGTGGCTCTGTTGCTGGTCGGTGGCTCTGTTGCTGTTGGGCTCTGTTGCTGATCTGGCTCTGTTGATCGGTTGCTGGCTGTTTGCTGTCGGTTGTGTTGTTGCTGTGTGGCCTGCGTCTGTGGCTGCTGTTGTGATCTGTGGCTCTGTTGCTGATCTGTGGCTCTGTTGCTGATCTGTGGCCTGTTGCTGGTCTGCGGCTCTGTTGCTGATCAGTGGCTCTGTTGCTGGTCTGTGGCTCTGTTGCTGATCTGTGGCTCTGTTGCTGGTCTGTGGCTCTGTTGCTGGTCTGCGGCTCTGTTGCCGATCTGTGGCTCTGTTGCTGGTCTGTAGCTCTGTTGCTGGTCTGTGGCTCTGTTGCTGATCTGTGCTCTGTTGCTTCTGTGGCTCTGTTGCTGATCGTTGCTGTGGCTGTTGCTAATCTGTGTCTGTTGCTGATCTGTGGCTCTGTTGCCGGTCTGTGGCTCTGTTGCTGGTCTGCTGTGGCTCTGTTGCCTGATCGTGCTATGGCTCTGTTGCTGATCGGTGGCTCTGTTGCTGATCAGTGGCTCTGTTGCTGATCTGTGGCTCTGTTGCTGATCAGTGTATGGCTCTGTTGCTGATCTGTGGCTCTGTTGCTGATCAGTTGCTGTGGCTGTTTGCTGATCTGTAGCTGTTGCTGATCTGTGGCTCTGTTGCTATCTGTGGCTCTTGCTGCGTTGCTGTGGCTCTGTTGCTGATCAGTTGCTATGCTGTTGCTGATCTGTGGCTCTGTTGCTGATCGTTGTGTAACGTGTTGCTGATCGGTGTGGCTCTGTTGCCTGATCGGTTGCTGTAACAGTATTGCTGATCGGTTGCTATGGGCTGTGGCTCTGTTGCTGATCGGTTGCTGTGGCTGTTGCTGATCTGTAGCTGTTGCTGATCTGGGCTCTGTTCTGGTCTGTAGCGTTGCTGATCAGTAGCTCTGTTGCTGGTCTGCGGCTCTGTTGCTGATCAGTGGCTCTGTTGCTGATCGGTGGCTCTGTTGCTGATCTGTGGCTCTGTTGCTGATCTGTGGCTCTGTTGCTGATCTGTAGCTTGTTGCTGATCTGTGGCTCTGTTGCTGATCTGTGCTTGTTGCTGATCTGTGGCTCTGTTGCTGATCTGTGGCTCTGTTGCTGATCTGTGGCTCTGTTGCTGATCTGTGTCTGTTGCTGATCTGTAGCTCTGTTGCTGAGTCAGTGTGCTCTGTTGCTGTCTGTGGCTCTGTTGCTGGTTCGGCTTGTTGCTGATCTGTGGCTTGTTGTGATGTGGCCTGTTGCTGGTCGGTAGCTCTGTTGCTGATCTGTGGCTCTGTTGCTGATCTGGGCTCTGTTGCTGATCTGCTGTGGCTCTGTTGCTAATCGGTTGCTGTCGTGTTGCTGATCAGTAGTGTGGCTGTTGCTGTGGCTCTGTTGCTGGTCGGTTCTGTGGCTGTTTGCTGGTCTGTGGCTCTGTTGCTGGTCTGCGGTCTCTGTTGCTGTCTGTGGCTCTGTTGCTGATCAGTGGCTCTGTTGCTGATCTGCGGCTGTTGCTGTCAGAGCTTGTTGCTGATCAGTGGCTCTGTTGCTGGTCTGTGGCTCTGTTGCTGATCTGTGGCTCTGTTATTGATCTGTAGCTGTGTTGCTGATCTGTATGAGCTGTTGACTGATCTGTAGCTGTTGCTGTCTGTGGCTCTGTTGCTGATCTGTGGCTCTGTTGCTGGTCTATGGCTCTTTGCTGATCTGTGGCTCTGTTGCTCATCGTGTCTCTGTTGCTGATCTGTGGCTCTGTTGCTGATCTGTGGCTCTGTTGCTGGTCTGTGGCCTGTTGCTGATCTGTGGCTCTGTTGCTGGTCTGCGGCTCTGTTGCTGGTCAGTGGCCTGTTGCCTGTCTGTGGCTCTGTTGCTGATCTGTGGCTCTGTTGCTGATCTGTGGCTCTGTTGCTGATCTAGCGGCTCTGTTGCTGATCAGTGGCTCTGTTGCTGATCTGTGGCTCTGTTGCTGATCTGTCTCTGTTGCTGTCTGTGGCTCTGTTGCTATCTCGGCTCTGTTGCTGATCTGTGGCTCTGTTGCTGATCAGTGGCTCTGTTGCTGGTCTGTGGCTCTGTTGGTGATCTTGCTATGGCTGTTCTAATTGGCTCTGTTGCTGATGTTCTCTATGTTGAATCAGTACTATAGCTGTTGCTAATCTGTGGCTCTGTTGCTAATCAGTTGCTGTAACATATTGCTAATCCAATTGCTATAACTATATTACTAATCAATTACTATAACAATATTACTAATCGAATCCAATAGATAAAGTTGATCAAATGGATTGCGCTGGAATGTTTTTATTGGAAGGGAAATGGAAACTGGCTGTAGGCTTCGGCTATAATATGTATATGTAAATATATGTAAAATAAAATTGGCTTTGGGTCTGCTTTTGTGTTCTAGGACTTTGTGAGAGTTATACAAAACATATCCTTGACTCTAAATAAATAAATCACTTTATTTTTTATTTTTATGTATTGATATATTTCCTCAAATCTTTCTTCATGCATTGAATCCTTTATAATCGTTTAGGCACTATTTATTTTACGTTTGCTGCACCTTTCTGGGTTGATATGCAATCTGATGCATATGGTAGGCGGCCTGCAACGTTCTCTAGTGGGTATTTATAGGCTGAAAGGCCAGGTGGTTCTAGTGTTCCAATCAAATGGTTCAGTTATTGTGTATATTACATTTGTTTTGTTTAATGACTTTATAATTTCATTCCATCATCTCTCATCTCTATAGGGCTGCTGTCTGACAAAATCACAATTTGAATAGTTCTTCAAAGTAAATAAGGTATAATTTTTTGACTGCTGAATATCAACTAATTACTTAGATCATGTATTTTCGGTAGAATGCCTGGCGAAGCAACAGCTGGCTCTCCACGTCCCCTCACAATCACGCATTCTTCCGTCTCTTCGGTATCAGGCATGAAAGAAAACAGACCGCGAAAGTAGGACAGCAATAATATGTCATTGTATTTAATTACCATGTTTTCTTCACTATGTAGAATACTGGCCTGTTTGCAAACTACAACTCCCTACTACATCACAGTTCAGACTGGATGTGATTTTATCTCTAGAGAAACTACAACTCCCTACTACATCACACAGTTCAGTCTGGATCTGATTTATCTCTAGAGAAACTTCCACAACTCCCCTACTACATCACAGTTCAGACTGGATCTGATTTATCTCTAGAAAACTACAACTCCCTACTACATCACACAGTTCAGTCTGGATCTGATTTATTCTCTCGAGAAACTACAAACTCCCTACTACATCACACAGTTTCCAGACTGGATCCTGATTTTATCTCTAGAGAAACTACAACTCCCTACTACATCACAGTTCAGGCTGGATCCGATTTATCTCTAGAGAAACTACAACTCCCCTACTACATCACACAGTTCAGTCTGGATCTAAGTTTATCTCTAGAGAAACTACAACTCCCTACTACATCACAGTTCAGTCTGGATCTGATTTATCTCTAGAGAAACTACAACTCCTACTACATCACACAGTTCAGGCTGGATCTGATTTATCTCTAAAGAAACTACAACTCCCTACTACATCCAGTTCAGTCTGGATCTGATTTATCTCTAGAGAAACTACAACTCCCTACTACATGCACAGTTCAGGCTGGGTCTGATTTATCTCTAGAGAAACTACAACTCCCTACTACATCACACAGTTCAAGCTGGATCTGATGTATCTCTAGAGAAACTCAACTCCCTACTACATCACAGTTCCAGGCTGGATCTGATTTATTCTCTAGAGAAACTACAACTCCCTACTACATCACACAGTTCAGGCTGGATCTGATTTATCTCTAGAAAACTACAACTCCCTACTACATCACACAGTTCCAGACTAGATCTGATTTATCTCTAGAGAAACTACAACTCCCTACTACATCACATAGTTCCAGTCTGGATCTCATTTATCTCTGAGAGAACTTCAACTCCCTACTACATCAGTTCAGTCTGGATCTGATTTATCTCTAAAAGAAACTACAACTCCCTACTACATCGGTTCAGTCTGGGTCTGAATTATCTCTAGAGAAACTGTGCAATATATATATATTTTTTATTCTACCTTTTTTTTTAACTAGGCAAGTCAGTTAAGAACAAATTCTTATTTTATGCACATTGCGCTCACAGAGAAAAAAAAGCCTGAACAAAATGCAATTCAAATAATTTAGACAAAGGTCAATTAATTGTTTAAGGTGGATTTCACCATGGCTCTTGCCAATGGCATATAGTTATCAGTTAAAATCATATCTATCTTTTGATATACACACACCGTCAATCAATTTCAGACTGTGCTGTGGCTAGGCACTGCTAGACGTGGAACGCACCTTCAGCAGAGTAAACATTTACATTTTAGTCATTTAGCAATGGTCTTATCCAGAGCGACTTACAGTAGTGAATACATACATTGCATTTCATGCATTTTTTTTTTTTTATGTACTGGCCCCGCGTGAGAATCCCCACAACCCTGGCGTTGCAAGCACCATGCTCTACCAACTGAGCCACAGGGTTTCTGTCTTGGTTCGGGGTTCTTATGTTTGGTCTGTCTTTGACTGGGCGTTAGCTAACGAAAACTAGCTAATGTTAGGCAAATAGAATTAGCTCAATGTAGTAGCCATGTCTATTTCCACTCTTGTGCTGGAAAACACTCTAAAAAAAAAATTATGGTGTGTCGATAGTAGCTAGCTCTGTTTGTGTGTTGGTAGCATGGTGAATGTGTTTAAATTATATATGGATTCGGGTTCTCAGCCGGTCTCCAGCTGGCTACTGCAATCTACGTGTCGTTTAGTATGCTAGTAGCCCAACACAAGCTGACTAATATTGAAATGTCCACGTTGGTTATGTTTTTTAGCCTAGTCTAATAGAGATCAATACAATTAGTGGTGTGTGGTTAAATTAGTTTGATTGTTTTCTATTGTAGTTTGTAGCTGGTGTAGAAGCTCTGATTCCATTTAACATGCACTTGAGCCCTTAGCTCTGCACAAGGTGAATGTTTAAGTTGGACTAAAATATTTTATAAGCTTGTACAGTCAGCGAATAAATATTAATTGGTTTATTCCATGGTGGGTTGGTTTTGAATTGGGTGTTCGTATGGTTTGTGTTATGGGGTTTACAGGTGGTTTTAGATTAGATGTGGCCGAGGACTACAGAGTACCTTCCAGAACATGTCATCCAATTTAGTCTACCCCTCTTCTCTTTCCAACCTGGGTTTGACAAAGATAAAAGATAACCTGGAGTCCTTCCACAGTGCTCGCTGCTGAAAAATACCTTAAAGCAAGGGGCATTTTTGTGCTAAGCATGAGGGAGCAGAACACACCTTGTGGTTATAGAGCACAACAAGATTGTGGGACAGAAACCAGCGAAAGGAATACTTGAAAGTATCAAAATCAAGACTACAACTAGTAAATGTACACAACACACCTAATTTTTCTCCTGTGGATTCTCCAAAACACAATACAAAAGAATACGTCTATAAACATCTCCCTTCTACTTTTACATTTAACATTTTTAGTAATTTGTGAAGCAGACGCTCTTTATCCAGAGCAGCTTACAGTAGTGAATGCATACGTTTCATTTCATACATTATTATTATTTTTTTTTTTGTACTGGCCCCGTTAATAAAACCCACAACCCTGGCATTGCACACTCCATGATCTACAACCAGTTACAAGAATGATCTGTCCAAAGTCCATGGTCTAGGGAAGTTTTACAGACAGTACTTTTAAGTGAAGAGTTTTGGTTGTGCATGGTTGTTCTTAGACTGGAAAGGTATTTTTGTGTATGACAGTGATTCAGGTGACATTTTCTCCTCCATTTCCTGTGTAAAATTGCCTTCCTAAAACTTTTTCACATGTTTACTTAGCCCCCCCTCTCCGTCCCATTCCCTTTGTTGACTGATCTTTCCTGTAAAAAGCTGCTCCAAGTGTCCTGGGTGTCCCTGTAATACGCTAGCGAGTCCAATTAGGTTGATGGCTTTA
>NW_025547236.1:0-14068 GCF_905237065.1 Salmo salar
GAAGAACAGTTATAATAACACTGTAGGAGAACAGTTATAATAACACTGTGGGGTGAGAGAACAGTTATAATAACACTATAGGGTGAAACAGTTATAATAACACTGGAGGGTGGGGAAACAGTTATAATAACACACACTGTAAGAATTGAGAAACAGTTATAACACACTCAACATACAGGGTGAAACAGTTATAATAACACTGTAGAGGTGAGAACAGTTATAACCAACACTGTAGAGGTGGGGAAACAGTTATAATAACACTGTAGAGGTGAGAACAGTTATAATAATAACACTGTAGAGGTTGGGAAACACCAGTTATAATAACACTGTAGGAGGTGAGAGAACTTAGTTATAATAACACTGTAGAAGTGAGAGAACAGTTATAACACTGTAGAGGTGGGAAACAGTTATAACTAACACTGTAGAGGTGATAGAGACAATTATTATGCTGCTGTAGAGGTGAGAGAACAGTTATAATAACACTGTAGAGGTGAGAGAACAGTTATAATAACACTGGCAGAGAGGTGAGAGAACAGTTATAATAACTTTGTAAGAGGAAAGAACAGTTATAATAATAGCACTGTAGGGTGAGAGAACAGTTATAATAACACTGTAGAGGTGAGAGAGCAGTTATAATAACACTGTGAGGTGGGAAGCAGTTATAATAACACTTTGCAGAGGTGAGAACAGTTATATTAACACTGTGCCCAGGAGTGGGGAAGCAGTTATAATAACACCATGAGGGGTATTAGAACAGTTATAATAACACTGTGAGGTGAGAGAACAGTTATAATAACACTTTAGTAGGGAAACAGTTATAATACAACACTGTAGAGGTGGGGAAACAGTTATAATAACACTGTAGGGTGAGAGAACAGTTATAATAACACTGTGAGGAGTGAGAGAACTGATTATAATAACACTGGCAGGAGTGAGAGAACAGTTATAACCAACACTGTAAGGGTGGGGAAACAGTTATAATAACACTGTGAGGTGATAGAACAGTTATAATAACACTGCAGAGGTTGAGAACGGTTATAATAACACTGTAAGAGGTGAGAACAGTTATAATAACACTGTAGAGGTGAGAGAACAGTTATAATAACACTGTAGAGGTGAGAGAACAGTTATAATAACACAGCAGAGGTGAGAGAACAGTTATAATAACACTGTAGAGGTGAGAGAACAGTTATAGTAATAACACAGCAGGGTGAGGGAGAACAGTTATAATAACACTGTAGAGGGTGGGAAACAGTTATAATAACACTGTAGGAGGTGGGGCTCAGTTATAATAACACTTTGTAGAGGTGGAAACAGTTATAATAATATTTTTCTGTAAAATTGGGGAAACGGTTATAATAACACTTTGTGAGGTGAGAGAACAGTTATAATAACACTGGCAGAGTAGATAGAACAGTTATAATAACACTGTAGAGGTGGGAAACAGTTATGATAACACTGTATGAGGTGGGGAAACAGTTATAATAACACTGTAAGAGGTGAAGAGCAGTTATAACACTGTGAGGTAATTAAGAACAGTTATAATAACACTGTAGAGGTGAGAGAACAGTTATAATAATACACACACTGTAGAGGTGGGGAAACAGTTATAACACTGTAGAGTAGGGGAAGCAGTTATATATATATAATAACACTGTGAGAGGTGAGAGAACAGTTATAATCGCTGAGGGTGAGGGAACAGTTATAATAACACTGCTTAGAAGGTGAGAGAACAGTTATAAGAACACTGTAGCAAAGGTAGGGGAAACAGTTATAATAACACTGTAGAGGTGAACAGTTATAATAACACTGTAGAGGTGAGAACAAAGTTTAATAACACTGTAGAGGTGAGAGAACAGTTATAATAACACTGTAGAGGTGAGAGAACAGTTATAATAACACTGTAGAGGTGAAAACAGTTATAATAACACTGTAGAGGTGAGAGAACAGTTATAATAACACTGTAGAGGTGGGGGAAACAGTTATAATAACACTGTAGAGGTGAGAACAGTTATAATAACACTGTAGAGGTGAGAACAGTTATAATAACACTGTAGGGTGAGAGAACAGTTATAATAACACTGTAGAGGTGAGAGAACAGTTATGGACAACACTGTAGAGGTGAGAACAGTTATAATAACACTGTGGAGAGGTGGGGAAACAGTTATAATAACACTGTAGAGGTGAGAGAACAGTTATAATAACACTGTATGAGGTGGAGAAACAAAGTTATAATAACACTGTAGAGGTGGGGAAACAGTTATAGATAATCACTGTAGAGGTGAGAAAAAGAATCAGTTATAATAACACTGTAGAGGTGAGAGAACAGTTATAATAACACTGTAGAGGTGAGAACAGTTATAATAACACTGTAGAGGTCAGAACAGTTATAATAACACTGTAGAGGTGGGGAAACAGTTATAATAACGCACTGTACTTGGGGTGGGGAAACAGTTACTAACACTGCCAGAGGTGAGGAGAACAGTTATAATAACACTGTAGAGGTGAGAACAGTTATAATAACACTGTAGAGGTGAGAGAACAGTTATAATCAACACTGTAGAGGTGAGAACAGTTATAATAACACTGTAGAGGTGAGAACAGTTATAATAACACTGTAGAGGAATGGGGAAACAGTTATAATAACACTGTAGAGGTAATAGAACAAAGTTAGGTAATAACACTGTAGAGGTGGGGAGAACAGTTATGGGATAACACTGTAGAGGTGGGGAAACAGTTATAATAATTCACTGTAGAGGTGGGGAAACAGTTATAATAACACTGTAGAGGTGAGAAAACAGTTATTAACACTGTAGAGGTGGGGAAACAGTTATAAACTAACACTGTAGAGGGTGGGGAAACAGTTATAATAACACTGTAGAGGTGGGGAGAACAGTTATAATAACACTGTAGAGGTAGAGAGAACAAGTTATAATAACACTGTAGAGGTGATAGGAACAGTTATAATAACACTGTAGAGGTGAGGGAACAGTTATAATAAAACACTGTAGAGGGGGGGAAACAGTTATAATGACCACTGTAGAGGTGAGAGAACAGTTATAATAACACTGTAGAGGTGAGAGAACCAGCTATTAACACTTAGAGGTGAGAGAAGCAGGGTTTAACACTGTAGAGGTGATAGAACAGTTATAATAACACTGTCCGGAGGTGAGAGAACAGTTATAATAACACTGTAGAGGTAATAGAACAAAGTTATAATAACCTGTAGAGGTGAGAGAACAGTTATAATAACACTGTAGAGGTGAGAGAACAGTTATATAACACTGTAGAGGTGAGGAGAACAGTTATAATAACACTGTAGAGGTGGGAGAACAGTTATAATAACACTGTAGAGGTGGGGAAACAGTTATAATAGCAACACTGTAGAGGTGAGAGAACAGTTATAATAACACTGTAGAGGTGAGAGAACAGTTATAATAACACTGTAGAGGTGAGGAGAACAGTTATAATAACACTGTAGAGGTGGGGAAACAGTTATAATAACACTGTAGAGGTGAGAGAACAGTTATAATAACACTGTGAGGAGGTGAGAAACAGTTATAATAACACTTGTAGAGGTGGGGAAACAGTTAGTAATAACACTGTAGAGGTGAGAGAACAGTTATAATAACTCACTGTAGAGGTGAGAGAACAGTTATAATAACACTGTAGAGGTGAGAGAACAGTTATAATAACACTGTAGAGGTGAGAGAACAGTTATAATAACACTATAGAGGTGGGGAAACAGTTATAATAACCACTGTAGAGGTGGGGGAAACAGTTATAATAACACTTGTAGAGGTGGAGAACAGTTATAATAACACTGTAGAGGTGGGGAAACAGTTATAATAACACTGTAGAGGTGAGAGAACAGTTATAATAACACTGTAGAGGTGGGGAAACAGTTATAAACACTGTAGAGGTGAGAGAACAGTTATAATAACACGTGTAGAGGTGAGAGAACAGTTATTAATAACACTGTAGAGGTGAGGGAACAGTTATAATAACCTGTAGAGGTGGGGAAACAGTTATAATAACACTGTTAGGGTGAGAACAGTTATAATAACACTTGTAGAGGTGGGGAAACAGTTATAATAACACTGTAGAGGTGAGGGAACAGTTATAATAACACTGTAGAGGTGAGAGAACAGTTATAATAACACTGTAGAGGTGGGGAAACAGTTATAATAACACCTTGTTAGAGGTGGGGAAACAGTTATAATAACACTTGTAGAGGTGAGAGAACCAGTTATAATAACACTGTGAGAGGTGAGGGAACAGTTATTACAATAACACTGTAGAGGTGGGGAAACAGTTATAATAACACTGTAGAGAGGTGTGGGAAACAGTTATAACCAACACTTGTAGAGGTGGATAGAACAGTTTAAGGGCCAACACTGTAGAGGTGAGAACAGTTATAATAACACTGTAGAGGTGATAGAACAGTTATAATAACACTGTAGAGGTGGGGAAACAGTTATACAACACTGTAGAGGTGAGAGAACAGTTAAGTAATAACACTGTAGAGGTGAGAGAACAGTTATAATAACACTGTAGAGGTGGGGAAACAGTTATAATAACACTGTAGAGGTGGGGAAACAGTTATAATAACACTGTAGAGGTGAGAGAACAGTTATAATAACACTGTAGAGGTGGTGAAACAGTTATAATACCTGTAGAGGTGAGAACAGTTATAATAACACTGTAGAGGTGAGAGAACAGTTATAATAACACTGTAGAGGTGAGGGAACAGTTATAATAACACTGCAGAGGTGGGGAAACAGTTATAATAACACTGTAGAGGTGAGAGAACAGTTATAATAACACTGTAGAGGTGAGAGAACAGTTATAATAACACTGTAGAGGTGAGAACAGTTATAACACTTTTCAGAGGTGAGAGAACAGTTATAATAACACTGTAGAGGTGGGGAAAACAGTTATAATAACACTGTGAGAGGTGTGAGGAACAAAGTTATAATAACACTGCAGAGGTGAGAGGGTAACAGTTATAATAACACTGTGAGGTGGGGAAACAGTTATATAACACTGTAGAGTGATAGAACAGTTATAAATAACACTGTAGAGGTGAGGGAACAGTTATAATAACACTGTAGAGGTGGGGAAACAGTTATAATAACACTGTAGAGGTGTGGGGAAACAGTTATAATAACACTGTAGAGGTGAGAGAACAGTTATAATAACACTGTAGAGGTGAGAACAGTTATAATAACACTGTAGAGGTGGGGAAACAGTTATAATAACACTGTAGAGGTGAGGGAACAGTTATAATAACACTGTAGAGGTGGAAACAGTTTAATAGTTACACTGTAGAGGTGGGGAAACAGTTATAATGACCCTGTAGAGGTGAGAGAACAGTTATAATAACACTGTAGAGGTGAGAGAACAGTTATAATAACACTGTAGAGGTGGGGAAACAGTTATAATAATCACTGTAGAGGTGAGAGAACAGTTATAATAACACTGTAGAGGTGGGGAAACAGTTAGTAATAACACTGTAGAGGTGGGGAAACAGCAGTGTGGAGAAGGCTGAGACTATTAGGTCCTAGCAGTTCACATCTTCATCTCACCCACCTCTTACCCCCCTCTCACCCCCTCTCACCCACCTCTTACCCCCTCTCACCCACCTCTCACCCACCTCTCACCCCTCTCTCACCCACCTCTCACCCACCCTCTCACCCACCTCTCACCCCTCTCACCCATTGTAGGTTTTGGAGAAGGCTTAAGTCAGGCCAGCTCCTAACCAGATGAATTCGTGATCTTGATTTTTTAAGGTGATGACTGCACTTTCCTTCTCAACACCATGACTGTAAATCCACCATTGTGGTGAAAGCAGCAAGAATGAAGTGTTTTTTGACTGTGAGTTCAGTTCTACAGTAGAGTTTCTGAACGTTACCTGAGGATTTCTGGTAATCGTGCTTCAGTGAAAAGTGTTGGATCACGTCAATAACGTGGATGGGTTTTAACTGACTGAGCCGGAATGTGTTGCCAGATTCCAGATATAACTCTCTGCTCAGTTTTAACTACTGGTCTCGCGAAAAGTATGGCCCCAGGTGGCATGATATGGTAGATGTCACCAGTGTTGGAAATGTGTCCATATAAGGATCGATCAGAAACATTGACATCTACTGGGAATAGTGACTTCTGGGCTATGGAGGATTCCACTGATGTTTGGTGGCTGGATTCTGCAGCACCCCTCCAGCAACGCACCAGTCTGAGGAGCAGGGGCATGTTTTAACATATAGACTCCAGACTCTAAGGCCATGGTAGATGGTAACCTGAAGCTGATCCTATATATTACTGTCTCTCCTCCAGACTCCAAGGCCATAGTAGATGGTAACCTGAAGCTGATCCTATATATTTACTGTCTCTCCTCCAGACTCCAAGGCCATAGTAGATGGTAACCTGAAGCTGATCCTATATATTACTGTCTCTCCTCCAGACTCCAAGGCCATAGTTAGATGGTAACCTGAAGCTGATCCTATATATTACTGTCTCTCCTCCAGACTCAAGGCCATAGTAGATGGTAACCTGAAGCCTGATCCTATATATTACTGTCTCTCCTCCAGACTACAAGGCCATAGTAGATGGTAACCTGAAGCTGATCCCCTATATATTACTGCTCTCCTCCAGACTCCAAGGCCATAGTAGATGGTAACCTGCCAAGCTGATCCTATATATTACTACCGTCTCTCCTCCAGACTCAAGGCCTAGTAGATGGTAACCTGAAGCTGATCCTATATATTACTGTCTCTCCTCCAGACTCAAGGCCATAGTAGATGGTAACCTGAGCTGATCCTAGTTATATTACTGTCTCTCCTCCAGACTCCAAGGCCATAGTAGATGGTAACCTGAAGCTGATCCTATATATTACTGTCTCTCCTCCAGACTCCAAGGCCATAGTAGATGGTAACCTGAAGCTGATCCTATATATTACTGTCTCTCTCCTCCAGACTCCAAGGCCATAGTAGATGGTAACCTGAAGCTGATCCTATATATTACTGTCTCCTCCAGACTCCAAGGCCATAGTAGATGGTAACCTGAAGCTGATCCTATATATTACTGTCTCTCCTCCAGACTCCAAGGCCATAGTAGATGGTAACCTGAAGCTGATCCTTATATTACTGTCTCCTCCAGTCTCCGCGAAGGCTAGTAGATGGTAACCTGAAGCTGATCCTATATATTACTGTCTCTCCTCCAGACTCTAAGGCCATAGTAGATGGTAACCTGAAGCTGATCCTATATATTACTGTCTCTCTCCTCCAGACTCCAAGGCCATAGTAGATGGTAACCTGAAGCTGATCCTATATATTACTGTCTCCTCCAGACTCCAAGGCCATAGTAGATGGTAACCTGAAGCTGATCCTATATATTACTGTCTCTCCAGACTCCAAGGCCATAGTAGATGCGTAACCTGAAGCTGATCCATATATATCTACTGTCTCCTCCTCCAGTCTCCAAGGCCATAGTAGATGGTAACCTGGAAAGCTGATCCTTATATTACTGTCTCTCTCCTCCAGACTCCAAGGCCATAGTAGATGGGTAACCCGAAGCATGATCCCTTATATTACTGTCTCTCCTCCAGTCTCCTGGGCCATATAGTAGAGGTAACCTGAAGCTGATCCTATGTTATTACTGTCTCTCTCCTCCAGACTCTAAGGGCCATAGTAGAGTAGTAAACCTGAAGCTGATCCTATATATTACTGTCTCCCTCCCAGACTCCAAGGCCATAGTAGATGGTAACCTGAAGCTGATCCTATATACTACTGTCTCTCTCCAGACTCCAAGGCCATAGTCAGATGGTAACCTGAAGCTGATCCTATATATTACTGTCTCTCCTCCAGACTCCAAGGCCATAGTAGATGGTAACCTGAAGCTGATCCTGTAGCACGCTGTCTCTACTTCCAGACTCCAAGGCCATAGTAGATGGTAACCCGAAGCTGATCCTATATACACTGTCTCCTCCACCTGGGCCATAGTAGATGGTAACCTGAAGCTGATCCCACACTTATATTACTGTCTCCTCAGACTCGGGCGGCCATAGTGCAGATGGCCAACCAAAGCTGATCCTATATATATATTACTGTCTCCTCCAGACTCCAAGGCCATAGTAGATGGTAACCCAAAGCTGATCCTATATATTACGGGCATGTCTCTCCTCCAGACTCCAAGGCCATAGTAGCTGGTAACCTTGCCTGAAGCTGATCCTATATATTACTGTGCTCCAGACTCGGCCATTAGAGGATGATAACCTGAAGCTGATCCTAGGTATGTTACTGTCTCCCTCAGATCCAAGGCCATAGTAGATGGTAACCTGAAGCTGATCCTATATATTACTGTCTCCTCCAGACTCCAAGGCCATAGTAGATGGTAACCTGAAGCTGATCCTATATATTACTGTCTCTCCTCCAGACTCCAAGGCCATAGTAGATGGTAACCTGAAGCTGATCCTATATATTACTGTCTCCTCCAGACTCCAAGGCCATAGTAGATGGTAACCCGGAAGCTGATCCTACTGTCTCTCCTCCAGACTCCAAGGCCATTGTAGATGGTAACCTGGAAGCTGATCCATATTACCTGTTGTCTCCTCCAGACTCCAAGGCCATAGTAGATGGTAACCTGAAGCTGATCCCTATATATTACTGTGTCTCCTCCAGACTCCAAGGCCATAGTGGATGACATAACTTGAAGCTGATCCCTATATATTGCACTGTCTCCTCCAGACTCCAAGGCCATAGTAGATGGTAACCTGAAGCTGATCCTATATATTACTGTCTCCTCCAGACTCCAAGGCCAGTAGTAGATGGTAACCTGCAAGCTGATCCTATATATTACTGTCTCACCCTCCCAACTCCAAGGCCATAGTAGATGGTAACCTGAAGCTGATCCTATATTACTGTCTCCTCCAGACTCCAAGGCCATAGTAGATGGTAACCTGAAGCTGATCCTATATGTATTACTGTCTCTCCTCCAGACTCCTGGGCCATAGTAGGATGGTAACCTGAAGCTGATCCTATATATTACTGTCTCCTCTCCAGACTCCAAGGCCATAGTAGATGGTAACCTGAGAAGCTGATCCTATATATTACTGTCTCTCCTCCAGACTCCAAGGCCATAGTAGATGGTAACCCGCAAGCTGATCCTATATATTACTGTCTCCTCCAGACTCGGAAGGCCTTGTAGATGGTAACCTGGCTGATCCTATATATTACTGTCTCCTCCGACTCCAAGGCCATAGTAGATGGTAACCAGCAAGCTGATCCTATGTATATTACTTGTCTCTCCCTCAGCTCCAAGGCCATAGTAGATGGCCAACTACCGAAGCTGATCCTATATATTACTGTCTCTCCTCCAGACTCTAGGAAGGCCATAGTAGATGGTAACCTGAAGCTGATCCATATATTACTGTGTCTCCTCCAGACTCCAAGGCCATAGTAGAGTGGTAACCTGAAGGATCCTTACTATTACTGTCTCCTCCAGACTGCAAGGCCATAAGTAGGATGGGTAACACTTTGAAGCGCTGATCCCCATGGTATTACTGTCTCTCCTCCAGACTCCAAGGCCATAGTAGATGGTAACCTGAAGCTGATCCCTATACCATCCACTGTCTCTCCTCCAGACTCAAGGAGCCATAGTAGATGGTAACCTGAAGCTGATCCTTATATCACTGTCTCTCTCCAGACTCCAGGCCATAGTAGATGGTAACCTGAAGCTGATCCATATATTACTGTCTCCTCCAGACTCCAAGGCCATAGTAGATGGTAAACCTGAAGAAGCTGATCCTATATATTACTGTCTCCTCGAGACTCCGGGAAGGCCATAGTAGAGATGGGTAACCTAGCTGATCCTATATTACTGTCTCTCCTCCAGACTCCAAGGCCATAGTAGATGGTAACCTGAAGCTGATCCTATATATTACTGTGTCTCCTCCAGACTCCAAGGCCATAGTGAGAGATGAGCAACCCGAAGCTGATCCCTATATATTACTGTCTCCTCCAGACTCCAAGGCCACTTAGTAGATGGTAACCTGAGAAGCTGATCCTATACATTACTGTCTCCTCCAGACTCCAAGGCCATAGTAGATGGTAACCTGAAGCTGATCCTACTACATTACTGTCTCTCCTCCAGACTCCAAGGCCATAGTAGATGGTAACCGAAGCTGATCCCATTAGCCTTGTCCTCCAGACTCCAAGGCCATAGTAGGGATGGTAACCTGAAGCTGATCCCCATAATATTACTGTGTCCCTCCAGACTCCTGGGCCGCAAAGGTGGATGATAACCTTGAAGCTGATCCCTATATATTAACACTGTCTCCGTAGACTCCAAGGCCATAGTAGATGGAACCTGAAGCTGATCCTATATATTGCTGTCTCCTCCAGACTCCAAGGCCACTTTAGTAGATGGTAACCTGAAGCGACCTATATATGTATTGTCTCTCCCTCCAGACTCCAAGGCCATAGTGATGGTAACCTGAAGCCCGATCCATATTACTGTCTCCCTCCAGACTGCAGGCCATAGTAGATGGTAACCTGAAGCTGATCCTTATACATTACTGTCTCTCCTCCAGACTCCAAGGCCATAGTAGAGATGGTAACCTGAAGCTGATCCCTATATACTGTCTCTCCTCCAGACTCCAAGGCCAGTAGATGGTAACCCGAAGCTGATCCTATATATTACTGTCTCTCCTCCAGACTCCAAGGCCATAGTAGATGGTAACCTGGAAGCTGATCCTATATATTACTGTCTCCTCCAGACTCCAAAGGCCATAGTAGATGGTAACCTGAAGCTGATCCTATATATTACTGTCTCCTCCAGACTCCAAGGCTATAGTAGATGGTAACCTGAAGCTGATCCTATACTATCACTGTCTCTACTTTCAGACTCCAAGGCCATATGTAGATGGTAACCTGGCTTGATCCTATATATCACTGTCTCCTCCAGACTCCAAGGCCAGTAGATGGTAACCTGAAGCTGATCCTCATATTACTGTCTCCTCCAGACTCCAAGGCCATAGTAGATGCGTAACCTGAAGCTGATCCATATATGACCTGTCTCCTCCAGACTCAGGCCATAGTAGATAGGTAGAAGCGATCCTATATATTACTGTCTCTCCTCCAGACTCCAAGGCCATAGTAGCCGGTAAACCTGAAGCAGTCCTATATATTACTGGCTGTCTCCTCCAGACTCCAAGGCCATAGTGGATGATAACCTGAAGCTGATCCTATATACCACTGTCTCCTCCAGACTCCAAGGCCATAGTAGATGGTAACCTGAAGCTGATCCCTATATATTACTGTCTCTCCAGACTCCACAAGGCCATAGCAGTAGATGGTAACCTGAAGCTGATCCTCATATTACTGTCTCCTCCAGACTCCAAGGCCATAGTAGATGGCAACCCGAAGCTGATCCTATATATCTACTGTCTCCTCCAGACTCAAGGCCACAGTGCAGATGGCCCAACCTGAAGCTGATCCTATACATTACTGTCTCTCCTCCAGACTCCAAGAGCCATAGTAGATGGTAACCTGTGAAGCGGGATCCTATATATTACTGTCTCCTCATCAGACTCCGAAAGGCCAGCAGTGGCCAACCCGAAGCGATTCTATATATTACTGTGTCTCCTCCAGACCTCCAAGGCCATGGCGGATGATAACCTGAAGCTGATCCTATATATTACTGTCTCCTCCAGACTCCAAGGCCAGTGATGGTAACCTGGAAGCTGATCCTATATATTACTGTCTCCTCCAGACTCCAAGGCCATAGTAGATGGTAACCTGAAGCCGATCCTATATATTATGTCTCTCCTCCAGACTCCAAGGCCATAGTAGATGGGTAACCTGAAGCTGATCCATATATTACTGTTCCTCCAGACTCCAAGGCCATATAGATGTAACCTGAAGCTGATCCTATATATTACTGTCTCTCCTCCAGACTCCAAGGCCATAGTAGATGGTAACCTGAAGCTGATCCTCTATATATTACTGTCTTTCCTCCAGACTCCAAGGCCATAGTAGATGGTAAATTCGAAGCTGATCCTATATATTACTGTCTCCTCCTCCAGACTCCAAGGCCATAGTAGATGGTAACCTGAAGCTGATCCTACATATTACCGTCTCCTCCAGACCCAAGGCCATAGCAGATGGTAACCTGAAGCTGATCCTATATATTACTGTCTCCTCCAGACTCCAAGGCCATAGTAGATGGTAACCTGGCCGATCCAATATATTACCGTTTCCTCCAGTCTCCAAGGCCAAGTGATGGGTAACCCGAAGCTGATCCTATATATTACCGTTTCCTCCAGACTATAAGGCCATAGCAGATGGTAACCTGGAAGCTGATCCTATATATTACTGTCTCCTCCAGACTCCAAGGCCATAGTAGAACAAAACTCTGAAGCTGATCCTATATATTACTGTCTCCTCCAGACTCCAAGGCCATAGTAGATGGTAACCTGAAGCCGATCCATATATTACTTGTCTCTCCTCCAGACTCCAAGGCCATAGTAAGAGTGGTAACCTGAAGCTTATCCTATATATCACTGTCTCTCCTCCAGACTCCAAGCCATAGTAGATGGTAACTCAGATCCTATATATGTCTCTCCTCCAGACTCCAAGGCCATAGTAGATGGTAATCTGAAGTGATCCTATATATTACTGTCTCCTCCAGACCCAAGGCCATAGTAGATGGTGTAACCTTGAAGCTGATCCATATATTACTGTTCCTCAGACTCCAAGGCCATAGCAGATGGTAACCTGGAAGCTGATCCATATATTACTGTTTCCTCCAGACCCAAGGCCATAGTAGATGGTAACTCTGGAAGCTGGATCTATATATTATGTGTTCTCAGACTCCAAGGCCATAGTGATGATAACTCAAGATCCTATATATTATGTCTCCTCCAGACTCCAAGGCCATAGTAGATGGTAACTCCGAAGCCGATCCTATACATCGTCCTCCATCAAGGCCATAGTAGATGGCAACCTGAAGCCGATCCTATACATTATGTCTCTCCTCCCAGACCCAAGGCCAGTGATGGTAATCTGAAGCTGATCCTCTATATATTACTGTCTCCTCCCAGACCCAAAGCCACAGTGCAGATGAAACCTGAAGCTGATCCTATATATTACTGTGTCTCCTCCAGACTCCAAGGCCATAGTATGATAACCTGAAGCTGATCCATATATTACTGTCTCCTCCAGACCTGGGCCATAGGTGACGGTAACCTGAAGCTGATCCTATATATTGCTGTCTCCTCCAGACTCCAAGGCCATAGTAGATGGTAACCTGAAGCTGATCCTATATATTACTGTCTCTCCTCCAGACTCCAAGGCCATAGTAGATGGCAACCTGGAAGCTGATCCATATATTACTGTCTCCTCCAGACCCAAGGCCATAGAGATGGTAACCTGAAGCTGATCCTATATATTATGTCTCTCCTCCAGACTCCAAGGCCAGTGATGGTAACCTGAAGCTGATCCTATATATTACGTCTTCTCCTCCAGACTCCAAGGCCATAGTAGATGGTAACTCAAGCTGATCCATATATTATGTCTCTCCTCCACTCCAAGGCCATAGCAGATGGGCACCTGAAGCTGATCCTATATATTACTGTCTCCTCCAGACTCCCAAGGCCATAGGCAGATGGTAACCTGGAAGTGATCCTTATATATTATGTCTCCTCAGACTCCAAGGCCACAGTAGATGGTAACCCGAAGCTGATCCTATATATTACTGTTCCCCTCCTCCAGCCCAAGGCATAGTAGATGGTAACCTGGAAGCTGATCCTATATATTACTGTCTCTCCTCCAGACTCTAAGGCCATAGTAGATGGTAACTGGAAGCTGATCCTATATATTACTGTCTCCTCCAGAACCTGGGCGCCGGTGTAGATGGTAACCTGAAGCTGATCCTATATATTACGTCTCCTCCAGACTCCAAGGCCATAGTAGATGGTAACCTGAAGCTGATCCATCATATTACTGTCTCTCCTCCAGACCCAAGGCCATAGTGCAGATGGGTAACCCGGAAGCCGATCCTATATATACTGTCT
>NW_025547237.1:0-11236 GCF_905237065.1 Salmo salar
AAATGGCATGAGGAGGTAGTGAAAAACCAAACGAATCTCGGCGCATTCACTATTCTGCTCTGAGTCTATGGTAACAACAGATGGACTCGTTGCGCCTGTGTGCCACTGCCGGAGTCGACAGTGCATTTGTGGGTGAGGAACGACGGCAAAGGCGGAAGAAGGCGCATCAGCAGTCAGATTGGAAGCTAACTGGTTGTTGCAAGATGCTTGTAAACGACAGTTATCTGCACGGGATTTAAGAATAAGCCAACATTCAAGTTTGAGCGCCTGAATGGAGCAACAAGACCTGAACCAAGATTTAGATTAAAACAAATATATATATATATATATATATATATATATATATATATATATATATATATATATATATATATATATTCAACACAAGCTCAGATAAGACAGATAATGGCGAGCAGAAGAAAATCAACAACGCCTTGCATGGTCCCTCCTGTTCAAATGGTGGATTCAGACCCTGACATGGAGGTCGTTAAAGAGGGAGACGGAGAGGCTGAGGAGGGGGCCGCTAACTGTCCTGTGGAAAACTCAACTGAAAGCATCCCGAATGAGGATGACTCACAGGCCATCGACCACTTCATTAAAACTATGGACTCGAGTACGGCAGAAGGAGGTTATGAGTGCAAGTACTGCAGCTTTCAGACCTCACAGCTCAATATGTTTACCTTGCATGTGGACACTGAGCACCCAAATATAGTTCTAAACTCATCTTATGTGTGTGTTGAATGTGACTTTCACACCAAGAGATATGATGCATTGTTGGAGCATAATGCACGTCACCACCCTGGAGAAGACAATTTCACCAGGACTATGGTGAAACGCAACAATCAAACCATCTTTGAGCATCAAAGCATCAACCATGACTTGACCTTTGATGGCAGTTTTGTTAAGGTTGAGGAGGATGATGACACATCCTGTAAGGGTATTGCCCTAAGCAAAACGCCAATCATGAAGATCAAGAGTAGGTCTGAGGCCAAGAAGTTTACAGGGTCACACAAAATGGCAGATTACAGTGTCATTAAAGTGGAGAGTGATGGGGAGGAAGAGATGGAGGAGGTGGTCCCCCCTCCTGTCACCCCCAATGTAGTGGCTGTGTCGACCCCTCTGACCATTCAACCTATTCAGCAAAGCATAATGGTCAACAGCCCAAACGTGCTCCAAATAAAGACCAGTAACTCTGCCACAATGCTCCCCCCAGGGACATTGGCTCAAGTTCTGTCTGCCTTACAGAATCAGCAGACCTCCCAGACCCAGCTCCTCATCCCGGTCAGTAGTATCCCCACATACAATGGGGCCATGGACAATAATGTCCTGCTGGTCAGCGCCTACAACAGGTTCCCTTACCCATCTGTGTCAGAAATCATGGGCCTAGCAGCCCAAACCAAGTTCACAGAGGAGCAAATAAAGGTATGGTTCTCTGCTCAGCGGCTGAAGCACGGTGTGAGCTGGACCCCGGAGGAGGTGGAGGAGGCCAGGAGGAAAAAGTTTAACGGCTCAGTGCAGGCGGTGCCACAGACCATCACTGTCATCCCAGCCAATTTTGCAACAGCAGCCAATGGCCTGCAGTCCATCTTTCAGACTTGTCAGATTGTAGGGCAACCAGGGATGGTTTTGACTCAGGTCGGGGGTGGCAACGCTGTCCCTGTGGCCTCACCCATCACGTTAGCTGTAGCTGGGATCCCCAACCCCGGAACCAGTGTCAGTAAGGTGCCAGAACCCTCCACCTCTGAGACCGCTTCTCCACTCAGTCCCGATTCCCTGGGAGCGCGACCTAAAAAATCCAAGGAGCAACTAGCAGAGCTGAAGGCCAGTTACCTGAGACGACAGTTTGCCACTGAGGCAGAAATCTCTCGGTTGATGAAGGTCACTAACCTCACCAAAAGAGCAATAAAGAAGTGGTTCAGCGATACACGCTATAACCAACGCAACTCAAAGGACCACCACGGCGTTGCCTTAAATGACATTTCAGTCAGCGCCAACAGTAACGACGGCAGCAGCAGCACAGCCATTGTGATCGACTCCAGCGACGAAGCCAGTGAATCCTCTCCGACAACCCAAGGGCCCATTTATGATCCACGAATCAAGTTCCGCCACGCCTTTCCTGACTTCACACCTCAGAAGTTCAAGGAAAAGACTCCGGAGCAGCTTCTGCTTTTGGAGGCCAGCTACCAGAAGTCTGACAAACCTAGCGATGAGGAGCTAAGTAGGCTTAGAATGGAGACTAAACTGACTAGGCGAGAGGTGGACGCCTGGTTCTCCGAGAGGAGAAAAATGCCAGTGGACTCTGATGGCGCAGAGGAGCCGGAGAGTGAACGGATCAAAGCGCCTTCCTCTGGGCAAGAGGCTCAGACTCCACCCAGCGGCCGAAAGATAATGAAGAAAACCCCAGAGCAGCTACACGTCCTGAAAAGCACCTTTGTTCGTACCCAGTGGCCCTCTGCTGAAGAGTACGACAAGATGGCAGAGGAGAGCGGGTTACCCAGAACCTACATTGTTAACTGGTTTGGAGACACCCGGTATGCCTGCAAGAACAGTAACCTGAAGTGGTACTACTTGTACCAGAGTGGAAAAGTTAACGAGGCAATGAACGGAGGTGAACTTAAGAAGAAGCCACGGAAACGCTTTCGGGGTTGGTCCAGGAGGACGAGGCGGCCATACCCCTGCAAACAAACAACCCCTGCCATCAAAGTCAAGACGGGTAAAGAGATTTTAAAGGAGCACTACCTCAAGCATAAGGTCTTAAATGAGAAAGATTTGGATGAACTGGTGGCCAAGTCCAGTATGAGCTATGAGCAGGTGCGGGACTGGTTTGCGGAGATCAGCAGGAGGGAAGAGAAAGGCCTTGACCCTTTCAGTGACGGTGAAGAGGAGACGCATGGCGACAGTGAGGCAGAGATGGAAGTGAAAGAGCAAGGGGATGTCGTCACTGATGAAAAAAACGATAACAAAGATGATGAAAATAACAATGATGAAGTTGAAAATAATGACAATGAAACCACGGAAGAGCCTCAATGTATCAAGCAATCACAGCCGGAGTCAGAGGATCAGTGATTAAAGAATTCACATTGGTTGCCTACAGAAGAGATGAAAAACACAGGTGAAATGTACTAAGTGTTTGTGTTATACTGCACCAGACACAAAGAAACAAGAGAAGGTGTATGATGCCAAATAATTTTAGCAAGGAATAATAGATACATACAGTATGTTTTACCTTTGTTTAAAATACTATTTGGTCTTTTGGGACATTTTAGTCATTTGACCTTGCTATCTTTACTAAATCCAAGACATGTCGATGAGGTTAAACCTCACCTTTTCTTGTAGGTTATGTGATAACATTGAACCGTTTTTTAAATCGTGAAATTGTGTCAAGGTTCAAGGAATTTCCCATGTATTTTCTTTGATGTACTGACAAAACGGTTTTTTAAAACCTCACAGATTTGTGAATATTACTTAAATCAGTGCCATCTGTTTTTGGGTTATGTTTTAAATGGAACCAGTGCTTTAGTTCTACAAAACTGTTTTTATATGTATTCAAGTTCTTTGTTAGTCTTAAATTACGAAATATGGAGTAAGCTTGGTTAATATTATGCTCAGTTTTTTGGGGTGTTTTTTTTTTTTTGGTTTTTTTTTATTTTATTTTTTTTGTATGTTGGCTTTCCAAATGAAAAAGGCATGTGTGCTGTAATTCAGGACTTAGTAAACATTACCTCAGTCTTTTAAGCTATGAGTTGAAGAAAGTGACTGTTCATTTTAGATGCGTTATAAAAATACACATGAAACATCTTCATTCACAATTTGCTTCAGATGGCATTTTTTTCTAAAGTAACTAACTTGTGCTTTCCCCCCCAAAATTACGGGTTAAAATCTTTCAGGTGTACAATGACAATATATATATATATATAGGGTGAAGTTACCACAAGCACTTGGTATGGTTCCTTTATAATCGAGAGCCAATTTTACTTTAGTTAAAAAAAAATGTCTTATCTTCAAGGACTATGCTAAAAATCTGGATGTACAGGTTATATGCAACTGTACATCAAATAACAATCAATTGAGGGGGATGGTGAATTGTAAATTATTGTTTTGGTTCTCTGTTTTCAGTAGACAGGGAACCTTAGTACAGAATTTATATGATAAGCCCAATTTGTAAGTCGCTCTGGATAAGAGCGTCTGCTAAATGACTTAAATGTAAATGTTAAATGAGGTATGGCAATAAATAGGCCATAGTAGCAAAGTAACTACAATTTAGCAGATTAACACTGGAGGGATAGATGAGCAGATGATGATGAGCAGATGATGGTGTGTAAGTAGTGATACTGGTGTGCAAAAGAGCAGCAAAGTAAATAAAAACAATTTGGGGAGGAGGTAGGTAGATTGGGTGGGCTATTTATAGATGGACTATGTACAGCTGCAGCGATCAGTTAGCTGCTCAGATAGCTGATGTTTAAAGTTAGTGAGGGAAATGTAAGTCTCCAGCTTCAGTGATTTTTGCAATTCTTTCCAGTCACTGGCAGCAGAGAACTGGAAGGAAAGGCGGCCAAAGGAGGTGTTGGCTTTGGGGATGATCAGTGAGATGTACCTGCTGGAGCGCGTGCTACGGGTGGGTGTTGTTATCGTGACCAGTGAGCTGAGATAAGGCGGAGCTTTACCTAGCATAGACTTATAGATGACCTGGAGCCAGTGGGTCTGGCGACGAATATGTAGCGAGGGCCAGCCGACTAGAGCATACAGGTCGCAGTGGTGGGTGGTATAAGGGGCTTTGGTAACAAAACGGATGGCACTGTGATAGACTGCATCCAATTTGCTGAGTAGAGTATTGGAAGCTATTTTGTAGATGACATCGCCGAAGTCGAGGATTGGTTGGATAGTCAGTTTTACTAGGGTAGTTACAACCTGGGATTGTTACAAACTGGCAACCTGGGATTCAAACAACAACAACGCGCTCGTTCCCCCACTTGCTTTGGTAAAACACTTGAGGGACGGGGGTGGAGAAATATGCAAAAAACTTGCCATCCATCAGATTAAAATGATAGTTTTAACCATGTTTGTAATCAATGGGGTACTAAAACATTATATGTTGTGTTATAGGTAAGACAGTTGTTGTAAACTCATGAGATAGTAAAAATAAGCAGTGCCAGTGAGTGGTCTGTGTTGTATTACAGTGTGCCACAAAGAAGAATGACTCATATCCCAGAAAAGTTTTACGTAAATGTATGTGCAATTTATTACAAAGTCATCATCAATTATAATTTAATATACAACTATTTATACAGTTTACTAGCTCACTGATATTGACATATTTCATTCAAAATGAAATTGTATTATATAATGTTATTCTTTATATATGTTTCAGTGCATGCTCAGGACAGAACAATGTATAACAATAAAACATAGATTGTAAAAAAATATATATCTTTATACATTTTCAGAATTGTTTCTGTAATTTGCCAGTTTAGGAGGTTAGGAAGACCTCAAAGAGGCTGGCGACTGAGTGCATACGGTAAAAGATTCGAAGGGGAGTCCGATATTCACAACAGCCGCCCACATGTTGAACTCGTAGAACTCTGCTCCAATCGTGTTGTCAAACTGAGGGCGGGCGCCAAACGCCGGCATGATCCAGAGCTGTCAATGGAAACAGAGTCAAGATATTCAGTCCAAACTTTCAACTTAAAAATACTCTACTATGATGTATTGTACTGCACAAATCCTAGGGAGCCCTTTGGCTCATGAGCAAGTTAGGCAAACAGGGAAAAAAGTGAATTTAAAGGGATGATTCAGTAGTTTCCGTTTATTTTCGGACGTACTGTACCTACCCACTGGGCACAGACGTCAATTCAACGTCTATTCCATGTTGGTTCAATGTCATTTCATTGAAACACCGTTGATTCAACCAGTGAGTGCCCTGTGGGTATGTGTGTTTCATCCAAACTTAATAAAAACTGTTTTGTATGAAAGGACAACATCCCAGGTTAAAACCTGTTAGGGCTAGGGGGGCAGTATTTGCACGGCTGGATAAAAAAAATGTACCCGATTTAATCTGGTTACTAATCCTACCCAGTAACTAGAATATGCATATACTTATTATATATGGATAGAAAACACTCTAAAGTTTCTAAAACTGTTTGAATGGTGTCTGTGAGTATAACAGAACTCATTTGGCAGGCAAAACCCTGAGACATTTTCTGACAGGAAGTGGATACCTGATGTGTTGTATTACCTTTAAACCTACGCCATTGAAAAACACAGGGGCTGAGGAATATTTTGGCACTTCCTATTGCTTCCACTAGATGTCACCAGCCTTTACAAAGTGTTTTGAGTCTTCTGGAGGGAGATCTGACCGAACAAGAGCCATGGAACGATGATGGCCCATTAGACACCTGGCGCGCGAGTTCATGTTGGGTACCCTCGTTCCAATACGTTATAAAAGAGAATGCATTCGTCCACCTTGAATATTATTCATGTTCTGGTTAAAAAAGGCCCTAATGATTTATGCTATACAACGTTTGACATGTTTGAACGAACGTAAATATATTTTTTCCCCTCGTTCATGACGAGAAGTCCGGCTGGCTTAGATCATGTGCTAACAAGACGGAGATTTTTGGACATAAATGATTAGCTTTTTTGAACAAAACTACATTCGTTATGGACCTGTGATACTTGGAAGTGACATCTGGGGCCTGTTGCACAAAAGTAGAATTAAGACATCCGGGATAAATGACTCAGCTGAGCTCAATGAAGCCAAAACATGTGCGTCCAGGCTTAATTGGTTGCACAAAGACCAAGCCAGGATGAGCAGACACGGATTCATTAAGCCAGGTGAAACCAATCCTGGATAGGTGCGCGCTCACGGCTCACTCAAATAGACCATGGCAACTAGAGCCGCGTACTTTTCCCCGTCGGAAGCACAAATCCTCATGGAGGCATACGAGGAGGTAAAATATATAATTAAGAAGAAAGGCAACACCGCCACAGTGATAAAGCAAAGAGAAAAAGCGTGGCAAAGTATTGCAGACCGCCTGAATGCGTAAGTAGTGCACAATTACACAGTCACCGCTCCGCTGAAACATCACAATTACAATTCAAATATTTAATTCACATCTCCAAAAATGCAGTTGTACTGTAATTATGAAACGGTTAAATTTTTATTGAAATGCACTGCAGATATGAGTGAAATTGTGTAAAGTAACTCCATCACACTGTATAAAGCTATGATAGATTTTTTGATATTTTTACTGAAAACAAGACAAAAATACCAAGTAATTTTTTTGCAGTGTGACTCCATTAAATGTGTGTGTGTGTGTGTGTGTGTGTGTGTGTGTGTGTGTGTGTGTGTGTGTGTGTGTAGATTAAACATGAACGGGCCAAAACGGACATGGCAGCAGGTCAAAATCAAATACAAGAACATTCTGCAGAATGGTATGGTCCCTGACTAATATTTAACAAAGCACAAGCATATATTGTACCCAGAAGGTGCCTGCTCACACATTGTCTGTACTGTTTTAGCAGTGAAAAAGAATACCCACAGACAAGGCACGGGTGGTGGGTCACCAAAGGCTGACCTTACCCCAGCAGAGGACATGGCCTTGGAGCTAAATAAAGGCAGGCCCGTCTTAGAGGGGATCCCTGGGGGGAAAGAGACGAGCATAGGTTCCTCCCAAGATGCCACCCGCTTCATTCAAGGTATGTCCTTCCATCTCTACATGGGATACAACCACATTCATATTGAATCAATTTGGACTGTCTGACTTTGGTTTACCTATTGCCTTGCAGTGTCTGGCAGCACTGTGTTCCTGTTAGAGCCACCAGCACAAGCACCAGACGATGCTGATCCAGTGAGTACTCCATCAAAGGCATACTGTAGGCCTGGCATGTCTTGTCTACTAGCTTCAATATGAATCCGATTAAATGTGATAGGGTGAAGGCCCCAGTGCAGCAGCAACAGCACATGATGGAGACGATGATGAGGAGGAGACCATCTCTCTGGATTCCAGAAGGCATGAGGTATCATGTTAAGACTGTGAAAGTACTATTTACTCTACAATGGTGAGGAGTCCTCATCAAAATCAAAAAATCTAATTTCTTTTACAGGACCCAGATGCTATACAGTGGGAAAACCAGCCTGGCAACATAGTGCGTATTAATAAAAGGACACCACATCCTGCCAAATTCCAGCTGCGCTAATTGTATTGTGTTCACAGAGCTCACAAGCTATCAGAAAGTTGTATGGCAACCACCTCCGGCGCCAAATAGAACTGGCAGACATAGACATTCAGTACAAGAAGAAAAAGATGGAAAATCTTGCACTGGAGTCCGAAATAAAAAGAGGACAATTAGGAAACTGGACCTTGAAATAAAAAAACTTGAGAGGGAGGTGAGATATGCCTTCAATGTACACTGTATGCTAACTGTAACACAAATGTATTAATCATTATTTTTCTTTCCTCCCCAGCTCCAAGAAGATGACACAGCTCAAAATAAAAATTAGGTATATTCTCGTAAAGTCAAGTGAGCCATGACATATGAGCTCTTATTGTGAGCACACAGGACGGTGGCATCTTTCTAAGGTTTTTTATTTTCCCAGCAATCAGTACAACCAAGTCATCGTTATAAGGCATCGCCCTCTTTTGCCCACCCCCAGCACCAGGTGTGGCCACTAGCCTATATGAAGGCCCAAAATTGTGTGTTCCTTTCTGCTCTGACAATGGCATGCCCATTCGTGCGAGATGTGGTGGATGAAGAAGCACTTGTGCTGAGGGAGAGCCTTCAGGCGAGAAAGGGTCTTCAGGGACCGGTTGGACCCACTGGCCTTCCCTGATGACCATCTATATGAAAGATACAGGTTTTCTGCAGATGGCATCAGGTATCTATGCAGACTACTGGGTCCCAGGATTAAGCACCGCACTGCACGGAGCCATGCACTGAGTGTGGAGCAAATGGTTTGTGTGGCCTTGCGCTTTTTTTCTAGTGGAGCCTTCCTGTACTCAGTGGGGGGATGCAGAACAGCTGAACAAGGCCACAATTTGCCGCACAATAAGGAGTGTGTGTCTGGCTATCAAAGCATTAGCAGATGTCTTCATCTCCTTCCCTGGCCACAGAAGACTCTGTGACATCAAAGAGGAGTTCTATAGGATTGCAGGTAAGAGGATCTACAAATTACAGGACAACTTAACACATAGTAGGATACTCATTACTTTGTGTGACAGGTTTCCCCAATGTCATTGGTGCAGTGGACTGCACACACATAAGGATAAAAGCCCCTCAGGTGCCCATGAGGCCGATTTTGTGAATAGGAAATCCTTTCACAGCATTAATGTTCAGGTGAACATAACTTTTTGATATTGTCCATTGACGAACACTCTGCATTGCCAGTGATGTGCATTGATTGGTGTAATATTCCTCATCTTATGATTTCAGATGGTCTGCAATGCTGACTGTGTGATCAGCAATGTTGTGGCAAAATGGCCTGGCTCAGTCCATGACTCCAGAATCTTTCGGGCCTCTGAAATCTATCAAAGGTAAGCCACACAACCCCTATTTATAACCATCATGGCTGTGTCAAGAATATCACTGTGTTTATGAGGTAGTAATGATGAGATTTTGTGTTGACAGGTGAATTCTCTGGTGTGCTGCTGGGAGACAGGGGTATGGCTGCCAGCCTTTTTCTCCTGACACCTTTCACAGACCCCCAGGAAGCACAGCAGGCCTACAACCATGCCCATGCCAGGACCAGGGCCAGAGTTGAAATGACCTTTGGCCTCCTGAAGGCACGCTTTCACTGCCTTCACAAATTAAGGGTCAGCCCCTGTTAGGGCATGTGATATTACTGTGGCTTGTGCTGTCCTCCACAATGTGGCCTGCCCGAGGAAGGAGAGGGCCCCCAGAGTGCCACCAGCCATGGACTGGGACAATCCGGCAATCTTCCCTGATGACGACAGTGGTCGGCTGCTGAGGGACCAATATGTGTTGAATTATTTTAGTTAGTATGTGTGCTTTCAATTTTGGTTAAATATGTCCTGCGGTGGCAGAGGAATTGGGTTTTTTTTGGGTTCGTTTTTTTACGAATTTGGCCTCTTATGATGTTTGTGCGGTATACTGTGTAATACAAGGCTGCAGGGAGGCTACTGCATCCATTCATTTGTCTGTTCAGTTGATGTGTATGGATTTGTCCTGCATTTATTTTAGTGTGCAGACATGCAGGGTGTGTTATATACAGACCTTTGAATGTGTATGTATCATTTTGTATAATATGCTTGGATTCTGTGCTTTCCATCTTGTAGTCACTGTGACTTCAGTTTCGAAAGGAGCTGATGGTTTACCTGCTTTGTTTTGTCCTTATTCAATAAAGGAACATAATGTTACACATTGTGTTTTTATATTCATATGGAATGTGTATTTGTTTATATGACAGAGTACTAGGGCCACACTGAAGAAAAAGGATAAAGTCATAAATTTATGAGGCTGGTTCTTTCTGCAGAAAAGCTACATATTGTTTTTACAGTTTTGATACTTATGACAATGTGATACTTAATATTCTGGCACATCAGCATGTCTTTGTTTATGAAACCATACTGAAGTACAATTTCACGAAATGCCCCACATCTGTCATTTTAACAACTGTCCTCCTTTAAAACAACCGGTTACAATATTATTACTTGTGTTTTTTTCCCCTCTGTGGCCCTAATATTCTATCATTTTTATATATAGCCTTATAGTCTATGGGAAACTGTAAATTATCTAATGATAGCAACATAATCTAAAAAATTATTTTTTATCCAAAATCATTGAAATTAATGATCACAAACGTTTAAATAATGACAGTGGGTCTGAGTTATGTGATAACAATGTATAGTGAGCAGTGAAATAACTATTGGTTTCCATTTGTGGTGACTGCTGACTGACATTAGGGATGAGATTAAATAGATCCTGGAATTTAGCCTGGTCTGGAGCAGGCTAGCTCCACAGAATAAATCTCCATGGTAATTTATACCATATCCTCCTGCCCCCTATCCATCTTTAGTGCAACCGGATTACGGATCAATTGAGCCAGGATCACCAAGATATCCTGGCTTAATCCCTTATCCTAGTTTTGTGCAACAGGCCCCTGATGAAGAGAATCAAAGGTAATGGATTATTTACATAGTATTTTCGATTTTAGATCTCCCCAACATGACGTCTAGTCTGTATCGCAACGCGTATTTTTCTGGGCGCAGTGCTCAGATTA
>NW_025547238.1:0-27500 GCF_905237065.1 Salmo salar
GTGTGTGTGTGTGTGTGTGTGTGTGTGTGTGTGTGTGTGTGTGTGTGTGTGTGTGTGTGTGTGTGTGTGTGTGTGTGTGTGTGTGTGTGTGTGGTCTTAGTCTGCTGGTGAAGGCTACAACAGCAGCCTATGGTCCCTCATGAAACTATAGAGCTATGGGAACAGAGAGGTTGGCCTCCGTTCCTTGCTCTACGAACCCCCACAGGCGTTTTGGGACTCGTCTAAAGTCAGCACAGCCGATCTGCCAATTTCTGTCTGTAGCGTCTGAACAAACTCTCAGGAACATGTCGGCTGTTTTCCTCTAGGACACGCCCACAGGCCTCACAGAACAAACTTCCTTTAGATCTGTTGGGCTAATAGCAGTAAGTGTTCATCAAGTAATTGTTAATACTTTTTGTTGATACTTCAAGGGGTCTTAAAATTCCAAATCAAATAGCAAAAGTATCTTTGGTATGACCTTTCAAAATTCCACACAGCTTAGGTAGAAACAGCACCCTACTTCTTGAAACAATTCCATACAGCCTAGTAGAACAGCACCCTCACTTCTTAAAACAATTCCATACAGCTTAGTATAACAGCACCCCAGCACCCCTACTTCTTAAAACAATTCCATACAGCCTAGTAGAACAGCACCCCAGCACCCCTACTTCTTAAAACAATTCATACAGCTTAGTAGAACAGCTCCTATAAAACCCCTACGCGGCAGATGCAGACAGAAACGTGCGTTTTGTGAGCAATGTTCTCCTCCAGCCCCAGACCCTTTAGCGTCTGACTGTCTGTCTAAACACACCAATTACACTCTATCTCTAATCATCACTCTAAACAGAAGTATCACACACACACACACACACATACTGCACATGGTGTTCATGTGTGAAGTGAAAAGCTCCACACAGGGAAGCCTCAGCCTGGATTGTATACATGTTCTAGTCTCTTGGTGTGTATAATGACATACGGTGTGTATAATGACATACGGTGTGTATAATGACATACGGTGTGTATAATGACATACGGTGTGTATAATGACATACGGTGTGTATAATGACATACGGTGTGTATAATGACATACGGTGTGTATCTGGTGGTTTGGAGAGGAGATACCTTCCACATGCAACAGGGGGCGGCACTGGGCAGAGAATACAAGACCCTTAGTATAGTAGACTACCAGACCCTTAGTATAGTAGACTACCAGACCCTTAGTATAGTAGACTACCAGACCCTTAGTATAGTAGACTACCAGACCCTTAGTATAGTAGACTACCAGACCCTTAGTATAGTAGACTACCAGACCCTTAGTATAGTAGACTACCAGAACCTTAGTATAGTAGACTACCAGACCCTTAGTATAGTAGACTACCAGACCCTTAGTATAGTAGACTACCAGACCCTTAGTATAGTAGACTACCAGACCCTTAGTATAGTAGACTACCAGACCCTTAGTATAGTAGACTACCAGACCCTTAGTATAGTAGACTACCAGACCCTTAGTATAGTAGACTACCAGACCCTTAGTATAGTAGACTACCAGACCCTGAGGCCAATCTTTCCCTGGACTAGCAGCAGTCCAGACTGGATCCAGAATCCCTCATAGAACCCCAAGAACCCCTCAGAACCTCCCAGAACCTCTCACAGTGATACTGGACTCTGCCTGAACCACAGATATTTCATCTGTTTGATCATACTAATTCCCAATGATGACATTGTGGTTGTTTCACCATGCAGTATCATTTATTTTATGGATGTTATGTCTGGTCTCTCTCACACAGATTGGTTCCCCTTACTCTGACCTCTTCCTTTGGGCCAGTACAAACTCCGTCTACCCCTGTCTCTCTACAGGTCTCTCTCCTTCCCTCTCTACTCTTTCCCTTTCTCCCTATGTGACCCTTTCTCTCTCATACTCGTTGTGGGAAGACGGAGAGAGAGAGATGGGGAAGATGAGAGAGACGGAGTGAGTGAGACAGCGAGAGGGGAAGGAGAGAGAGACAGAGAGGGGTAAGTATATTGAGTGGACAAAACATTATGAACACCTGCTCATTCCATGACAGACTGACCAGGTAAATCCAGGTGAAAGCTATGATCCCTTATTGATGTCACTTGTTAAATCCACTTCAATCGGTGTAGATGAAGGGGAGGAGACACGTTAAAGAAGGATTGTTAAGCCTTGAGACAATTGAGACATGGATTGTGTATGTGTGCCATTCAGAGGGTGAGTGGACAAGACAAAATATTGAAATGCCTTTGAACAGGGTATGGTAGTAGGTGCCAGACACACCGGTTTGTGTCAAGAACTGCAACGCTGCTGGGGTTTTCACACTCAACAGTTTGCTGTGTGTATCGAGAATGGTCCAGCACCCAAAGGACATTCAGCGAACTTGACACAACTGTGGGAAGCATTGGAGTCAACATGGATCTGACCTCTTCCTTTGGGCCATTACTAACAGTATACCACTTTCTCTACAGGCCTTTCCCTCTCTGCTCTTTCCCTTTCTCCCTCGGTGACCCTTTGTCTCACGCTCGATGTGGGAGAGCCAGAGGGAGTGCCACAGAGGGAGAGAGGGAGTGCCACAGAGGGGAGAGAGGGAGGGCCACAGAGGGAGAGAGGGGAGGGCCACAGAGGGAGAGAGGGAGGGCCACAGAGGGAGAGAGGGAGGGCCACAGAGGGGAGAGAGGGAGGGCCACAGAGGGAGAGAGGGAGGGCCACAGAGGGAGAGAGGGAGGGCCACAGAGGGAGAGAGCAGAGAGAGCAAGGGTCACAGAGGGAGAGAGGGAGGGCCACAGAGGGAGGGCCACAGAAGGAGAGAGCGAGAGAGAGCAAGGGTCACAGAAGGAGAGAGCGAGAGAGAGCAAGGGTCACAGAGGGAGAGAGCGAGAGAGAGCAAGGGTCACAGAGGGAGAGAGCGAGAGAGAACAAGGGTCACAGAGGGAGAGAGCGAGAGAGAGCAAGGGTCACAGAGGGAGAGAGCGAGAGAAAGCAAGGGTCACAGAGGGAGAGAGCGAGAGAGAGCAAGGGTCACAGAGGGAGAGAGCGAGAGAAAGCAAGGGTCACAGAGGGAGAGAGCGAGAGAGAGCAAGGGTCACACAGAGAGAGAGAGAGAGAGTAAGGGCACAGAGGGAGAGGGAGTAAGGGTCACAGAGAGAGGGAGTAAGGGTCACAGAGAGAGAGAGTAAGGGTCACAGAGAGAGAGAGTAAGGGTCACAGAGAGAGAGAGTAAGGGTCACAGAGAGAGAGAGTAAGGGTCACAGAGAGAGAGAATAAGGGTCACAGAGAGAGAGAGTAAGGGTCACAGAGAGAGAGAGTAAGGGTCACAGAGAGAGAAAGTAAGGGTCACAGAGAGAGAAAGTAAGGGTCACAGAGAGAGAAAGTAAGGGTCACAGAGAGAGAGAGTAAGGGTCACAGAGAGAGAGAATAAGGGTCACAGAGAGAGAGAGAGTAAGGGTCACAGAGAGAGAGAGTAAGGGTCACAGAGAGAGAGAGTAAGGGTCACAGAGAGAGAGAGTAAGGGTCACAGAGAGAGAGAGTAAGGGTCACAGAGAGAGAGAGTAAGGGTCACAGAGAGAGAGAGTAAGGGTCACAGAGAGAGAGAGTAAGGGTCACAGAGAGAGAGAGTAAGGGTCACAGAGAGAGAGAGTAAGGGTCACAGAGAGAGAGAGTAAGGGTCACAGAGAGAGAGAGTAAGGGTCACAGAGAGAGAGAGTAAGGGTCACAGAGAGAGAGAGTAAGGGTCACAGAGAGAGAGAGTAAGGGTCACAGAGAGAGAGAGTAAGGGCGAGGCCAGACTGGCCGGTTGATTTTCTCTGTATCCCTGATTTCCAATGGGAGTCATACATTGATGGTCAGCGGAGACGGAGCTTCCATATCCATACAATTTCCTCCATTTTCACAGATGGATACATAACCATCGGTTTAGACAATTAGAAAAGATGAGGCGTTTTACAGCACACACACTCCACACGCACACAGACAACAAGTCATTAAAAATGTATCTGTTCTAATTGGGTCACGCCCTGAGAGAGAGGGGAAGGGAAAAAGAGGGAAAGATCCAGAGAGGGAGAGAGATGAGAGGGGAAGACAGAGAGAGAGATGAGAGGGGAAGACAGAGAGAGAGATGAGAGGGGAAGACAGAGAGAGAGATGAGAGGGGAAGACAGAGAGAGAGATGAGAGGGGAAGACAGAGAGAGAGATGAGAGGGGAAGACAGAGAGAGAGATGAGAGGGGAAGACAGAGAGAGAGATGAGAGGGGAAGACAGAGAGAGAGATGAGAGGGGAAGACAGAGAGAGAGATGAGAGGGGAAGACAGAGAGAGAGATGAGAGGGGAAGACAGAGAGAGAGATGAGAGGGGAAGACAGAGAGAGAGATGAGAGGGGAAGACAGAGAGAGAGATGAGAGGGGAAGACAGAGAGAGAGATGAGAGGGGAAGACAGAGAGAGAGATGAGAGGGGAAGACAGAGAGAGAGAGATGAGAGAGAGAGAGAGAGCAGAGAGAGGGAAAGAAGAGCGAGGGGAGAGAAAGAGCAGGTATGTATAGGTATTTATCTCTTTCTGATTGGTCAGTATAGTTTTACCCTGAGCTCTGGTAGCCTGGCGAGGTGAATAATATGATGACTGATTACAGAGCAGACTGGTCTGGTTACAGAGATAACGCATGGTGACGACACATCTGGTCTCTCTCTCTCTCTCTCTCTCTCTCTCTCTCTCTCTCTCTCTCTCTCACACACATTTCTCTCTCACATCTCTCTCATCCGCTCTTAAAAGGAGAGAGATGTGCAGATGTAAAGAGAATATCAATCAACTGGCTTTTTAATTAGTTAGAGGGAGAAAAAGATCTGTGCTTGATTGCTAAATATTCTATGACATCTCTCTCTCACACACACACACACACACACACACACACACACACACACACACACACACACACACACACAGAGAAGTGTTTCCATATGTATGGCTGTAGGAGTGTCAGTAGTCTGGTCAATGAACCACTAAAGAGTGATAAAGAAAGAGAATTACCAAGATGGCTGACCAAATCCTTCTCCCAATGTGGAAACCATTAGGACCGCTGCAGCACTGCCCCACACACACACACACACACACACACACACACACACACACACACACACACACACACACACACGATGAAAGGAGTGCGTGCAGGAAGCTGAGTGCTAATTGAGTGGAGACAGCAGGAGTCGTCTCTAAACTACTTCCTGTTAGAATTTGACCCTGAAGTAAGGCCACGTTCAGAACTTGTCCAATAAGAAATGTTTGTTTTCATTGCAAAACGTTTCTCTACGGTTTGCACTAATGAATACACCTCAGGGCACACACACGAAAGCAATTACAGTATGCTGTGGTTTGATCTCAGACGAAGAACTCTCTGCTTTCATTCAGAACCTCAATTCCTAGCATGTGCGCTAGTGTGCAACAGTCTCTCATACCATTTCACAATTTAGTAGACACTCTTATCCATAGTGACTTACAGTACTTGGTGCATACATTTTCATACTGGTCCCCCGTCAGAATCAAACCCACAGCCCTGGTATTGCAAGCACCATGCCCTGCCAACTGAGCCACACGGGACCATACCTCACCAATCCCTCCTGTACGAGCACATACTCCCTAATACTATTTAAGTTCTGTTTCCTTTGGACCAGACCCCAGGAATTTATATGAGGGGGGAAACTATCACAGAGTACAGTACACTGCCTAACAGGGCACACTAAAACAGGTCTCACAACTCTCTCTCTTTCTCCCCCTCACTTGACAGTGGTGAGGTCATGCACTCTATCTTTCTCTCCTTGAAACAGATGTGTGTGTCTACCGTAGTGAATCATAGCTCAGCGTCAATTTCTTATCCCCCAGCTGTGATCTAAGCCTTGACACGCTTCACACTCAGAATCCATCTCAGCTGACACTACCCGCTCCACACCCTTATTCTTATTCTGTTATCTCTTGTGTTTTTGTTCCACCTTATTATTGTTAATATTACGTTGTTATTGATTACTGCATTGTTGGGGTTAGAGCGTGCAAGAAAGGCATTTCACTGTACTTGTGCACGTGACATTAAAACGTGATACATTACTTCACTACTGAATCACCTGATCTGTCAAATAGATGGATTGCCTGTCAAATGAGACAGACAGCATATCATCTGTATAATCATATAATCAGACAGCATATAGGAACCTTGTTGTTCTTGGACAAGAAACTGCATTGGACTCCGATGGGAAGGGGACATGAGACGACATCAACACACTCTGAGAATTTCAAATCAAATCAAATTGTATTTGTCACATGCGCCGAATACAACAGGTACATCGTAATGCAAACCTTACAGTGAAATGCTTACTTACAAGCCCTTAACCAACAATGCAGTTTTAAGAAAAATACCTAAGAAAATAAGGCATTGTTTTACTGACATTATAAGACATTGTTTTACTGTTAAAACGTAATATAGTTGCGTTGCTAGGCTACTGTAAATTATTATCTGCTGTTTGTACTGGGGCAGTGGGCGGGACCAAGCGAATGTCAACAATTCTGCGTCATTTGTGACTAACATTGAAAACAGCGAATCAGAAGCTTGTCCGTGTTTTAAACTGACCAATGAGCGATTTGTCATCTTTGTTTGCGGATGTGGAGCTGCTATCATCGAGGCAAGTTTCCAGAGCAAATTTGTATGTCTTTTGGTGTTGTTTTACAGCTCAAATGAAAAGCAGCTCACTCTAGAACGAGTGTAACATCGTAATGCAAAGTCATACATTCTATAAGAGCAGATATCACTGTAAATATCCCACGTGTGCTTTCTCCGTCGACGTTCATTCAAATCCGCTAGCCAGTTTTTGGCAAAAATGATAGCGTGTTTTTATCGTGTCTTCTTTGTTTGTTCAGATGAGTACCTGTTCGCTGGCGCATCCCAATGGGCAGGAGGCCGACTCTGTCCCCGCCAAGCGGCTCTGCAAGGGGGAGTGCGTTCAGGATGGGTCGGTCGGAGGTGGAGGGGGAAGGCAAGCAGGGCAGTGGAGGTGGTAGGTGACATATCACTAATCTCGGCAACAACCCAGAACCAACATTGTTACCGCTGTTTGCCCACGAGAGAACATTTCACTGGCCTAGATAACCAAACCGGGTGGAAAATGTACCAGTCTGTCAATCCGGAGTAGAAACAATAACAAAGCCTCTGTTATTGTAAAAATTCTGAGGACTGGGCCTGGAAAAATGTAACCACTCAAATTCATGGACAGAACTTTGGATGCAAGGACTGACCATCCAAGTTATACAAATTATAGCTTTAAGCATGTTTTAACGCTATACAGTGTTTGTTTACATTTACAATGCTGACAAACATTGTAGTGAAACAAGCTCATATCAAGAATGTATAAGGATGTTGCAATTGCAGATTGGCGTTTTACCTTGTTTTTTGTTTACTTTGTGGCAGAACATCTGGTTGGTGCCTGTTTCGCACATTGGCTAATACTAATTAGCTAGTTGACTTGACACAATGTCTGTTCCTCTCTAGTCTATAGTCATGCCAGTGTATAACCCCTCCTGTCTGTCTCTCTCTAGTCTATAGTCATGCCAGTGTATAACCCCTCCTGTCTGTCTCTCAAGTCTATAGTCATGCCAGTGTATAACCCCTCCTGTCTGTCTCTCTCTAGTCTATAGTCATGCCAGTGTATAACCCCTCCTGTCTGTCTCTCTAGTCTATAGTCATGCCAGTGTATAACCCCTCCTGTCTGTCTCTCTCTAGTCTATAGTCATGCCAGTGTATAACCCCTCCTGTCTGTCTGTCTGTCTCTAGTCTATAGTCATGCCAGTGTATAACCCCTCCTGTCTGTCTCTCTCTAGTCTATAGTCATGCCAGTGTATAACCCCTCCTGTCTGTCTCTCTCTAGTCTATAGTCATGCCAGTGTATAACCCCTCCTGTCTGCCTCTCTAGTCTATAGTCATGCCAGTGTATAACCCCTCCTGTCTGTCTCTCTAGTCTATAGTCATGCCAGTGTATAACCCCTCCTGTCTGTCTGTCTCTAGTCTATAGTCATGCCAGTGTATAACCCCTCCTGTCTGTCTCTCTCTAGTCTATAGTCATGCCAGTGTATAACCCCTCCTGTCTGTCTCTAGTCTATAGTCATGTCAGTGTATAACCCCTCCTGTCTGTCTCTCTCTAGTCTATAGTCATGCCAGTGTATAACCCCTCCTGTCTGTCTCTCTAGTCTGTAGTCATGCCAGTGTATAACCCCTCCTGTCTGTCTCTCTCTAGTCTATAGTCATGCCAGTGTATAACCCCTCCTGTCTGTCTCTCTCTAGTCTATAGTCATGCCAGTGTATAACCCCTCCTGTCTGTCTCTCTCTAGTCTATAGTCATGCCAGTGTATAACCCCTCCTGTCTGTCTGTCTCTCTAGTCTATAGTCATGCCAGTGTATAACCCCTCCTGTCTGTCTCTCTAGTCTATAGTCATGCCAGTGTATAACCCCTCCTGTCTGTCTCTCTGTAGTCTATAGTCATGCCAGTGTATAACCCCTCCTGTCTGTCTCTAGTCTATAGTCATGCCAGTGTATAACCCCTCCTGTCTGTCTCTCTAGTCTATAGTCATGCCAGTGTATAACCCCTCCTGTCTGTCTCTCTCTAGTCTATAGTCATGCCAGTGTATAACCCCTCCTGTCTGTCTCTCAAGTCTATAGTCATGCCAGTGTATAACCCCTCCTGTCTGTCTCTAGTCTATAGTCATGCCAGTGTATAACCCCTCCTGTCTGTCTCTCTCTAGTCTATAGTCATGCCAGTGTATAACCCCTCCTGTCTGTCTCTAGTCTATAGTCATGCCAGTGTATAACCCCTCCTGTCTGTCTGTCTCTAGTCTATAGTCATGCCAGTGTATAACCCCTCCTGTCTGTCTCTCTAGTCTATAGTCATGCCAGTGTATAACCCCTCCTGTCTGTCTCTCTAGTCTATAGTCATGCCAGTGTATAACCCCTCCTGTCTGTCTGTCTATAGTCATGCCAGTGTATAACCCCTCCTGTCTGTCTCTCTCTAGTCTATAGTCATGCCAGTGTATAACCCCTCCTGTCTGTCTCTCTCTAGTCTATAGTCATGCCAGTGTATAACCCCTCCTGTCTGTCTCTCTCTAGTCTATATTCATGCCAGTGTATAACCCCTCCTGTCTGTCTCTCTATAGTCATGCCAGTATATTACCCCTCCTGTCTGTCTCTCTAGTCTATAGTCATGCCAGTGTATAACCCCTCCTGTCTGTCTCTCTAGTCTATAGTCATGCCAGTATATAACCCCTCCTGTCTGTCTCTCTCTAGTCTATAGTCATGCCAGTGTATAACCCCTCCTGTCTGTCTGTCTCTAGTCTATAGTCATGCCAGTGTGTAACCCCTCCTGTCTGTCTCTCTAGTCTATTGTCATGCCAGTGTATAACCCCTCCTGTCTGTCTCTCTCTAGTCTATAGTCATGCCAGTGTATAACCCCTCCTGTCTGTCTGTCTCTAGTCTATAGTCATGCCAGTGTATAACCCCTCCTGTCTGTCTATAGTCATGCCAGTGTATAACCCCTCCTGTCTGTCTCTCTCTAGTCTATAGTCATGCCAGTGTATAACCCCTCCTGTCTGTCTGTCTATAGTCATGCCAGTGTATAACCCCTCCTGTCTGTCTCTCTCTAGTCTATAGTCATGCCAGTGTATAACCCCTCCTGTCTGTCTCTCTATAGTCATGCCAGTGTATAACCCCTCCTGTCTGTCTCTCTCTAGTCTATAGTCATGCCAGTGTATAACCCCTCCTGTCTGTCTCTCTCTAGTCTATAGTCATGCCAGTGTATAACCCCTCCTTTCTGTCTCTCTCTAGTCTATAGTCATGCCAGTATATTACCCCTCCTGTCTGTCTCTCTAGTCTATAGTCATGCCAGTGTATAACCCCTCCTGTCTGTCTCTCTAGTCTATAGTCATGCCAGTATATAACCCCTCCTGTCTGTCTCTCTCTAGTCTATAGTCATGCCAGTGTATAACCCCTCCTGTCTGTCTGTCTCTAGTCTATAGTCATGCCAGTGTGTAACCCCTCCTGTCTGTCTCTCTAGTCTATAGTCATGCCAGTGTATAACCCCTCCTGTCTGTCTCTCTCTAGTCTATAGTTATGCCAGTGTATAACCCCTCCTGTCTGTCTCTAGTCTATAGTCAAGCCAGTGTATAACCCCTCCTGTCTGTCTCTCCAGTCTATAGTCATGCCAGTATATAACCCCTCCTGTCTGTCTCTCTAGTCTATAGTCATGCCAGTGTATAACCCCTCCTGTCTGTCTCTCTCTAGTCTATAGTCATGCCAGTGTATAACCCCTCCTGTCTGTCTCTAGTCTATAGTCATGCCAGTGTATAACCCCTCCTGTCTGTCTGTCTCTCCAGTCTATAGTCATGCCAGTATATAACCCCTCCTGTCTGTCTCTCTAGTCTATAGTCATGCCAGTGTATAACCCCTCCTGTCTCTCTCTAGTCTATAGTCATGCCAGTGTATAACCCCTCCTGTCTGTCTCTCTAGTCTATAGTCATGCCAGTGTATAACCCCTCCTGTCTGTCTCTATAGTCATGCCAGTGTATAACCCCTCCTGTCTGTCTCTCTCTAGTCTATAGTTATGCCAGTGTATAACCCCTCCTGTCTGTCTGTCTCTCTAGTCTATAGTCATGCCAGTGTATAACCCCTCCTGTCTGTCTCTATAGTCATGCCAGTGTATAACCCCTCCTGTCTGTCTCTCTCTAGTCTATAGTCATGCCAGTGTATAACCCCTCCTGTCTGTCTCTAGTCTATAGTCATGCCAGTGTATAACCCCTCCTGTCTGTCTCTAGTCTATAGTCATGCCAGTGTATAACCCCTCCTGTCTGTCTCTCTAGTCTACAGTCATGCCAGTGTATAACCCCTCCTGTCTGTCTCTAGTCTATAGTCATGCCAGTGTATAACCCCTCCTGTCTGTCTCTCTAGTCTATAGTCATGCCAGTGTATAACCCCTCCTGTCTGTCTCTAGTCTATAGTCATGCCAGTGTATAACCCCACCTGTCTGTCTGTCTCTAGTCTATAGTCATGCCAGTGTATAACCCCTCCTGTCTGTCTCTCTAGTCTATAGTCATGCCAGTGTATAACCCCTCCTGTCTGTCTCTAGTCTATAGTCATGCCAGTGTATAACCCCTCCTGTCTGTCTCTCTAGTCTATAGTCATGCCAGTGTATAACCCCTCCTGTCTGTCTCTCTAGTCTATAGTCATGCCAGTGTATAACCCCTCCTGTCTGTCTCTCTAGTCTATAGTCATGCCAGTGTATAACCCCTCCTGTCTGTCTCTCTAGTCTATAGTCATGCCAGTGTATAACCCCTCCTGTCTGTCTGTCTCTAGTCTATAGTCATGCCAGTGTATAACCCCTCCTGTCTGTCTCTAGTCTATAGTCATGCCAGTGTATAACCCCTCCTGTCTGTCTCTCTCTAGTCTATAGTCATGCCAGTGTATAACCCCTCCTGTCTGTCCCTCTAGCCTATAGTCATGCCAGTGTATAACCCCTCCTGTCTGTCTCTAGTCTATAGTCATGCCAGTGTATAACCCCTCCTGTCTGTCTCTCTAGTCTATAGTCATGCCAGTGTATAACCCCTCCTGTCTGTCTCTCTCTAGTCTATAGTCATGCCAGTGTATAACCCCTCCTGTCTGTCTCTCTCTAGTCTATAGTCATGCCAGTGTATAACCCCTCCTGTCTGTCTCTCTCTAGTCTATAGTCATGCCAGTGTATAACCCCTCCTGTCTGTCTCTCTAGTCTATAGTCATGCCAGTGTATAACCCCTCCTGTCTGTCTCTAGTCTATAGTTATGCCAGTGTATAACCCCTCCTGTCTGTCTCTCTAGTCTATAGTCATGCCAGTGTATAACCCCTCCTGTCTGTCTCTAGTCTATAGTCATGCCAGTGTATAACCCCTCCTGTCTGTCTCTCTCTAGTCTATAGTCATGCCAGTGTATAACCCCTCCTGTCTCTCTCTAGTCTATAGTCATGCCAGTGTATAACCCCTCCTGTCTGTCTCTCTCTAGTCTATAGTCATGCCAGTGTATAACCCCTCCTGTCTGTCTGTCTCTCTCTAGTCTATAGTCATGCCAGTGTATAACCCCTCTTGTCTGTGTCTCTCTAGTCTATAGTCATGCCAGTGTATAACCCCTCCTGTCTGTCTCTCTCTAGTCTATAGTCATGCCAGTGTATAACCCCTCCTGTCTGTCTCTAGTCTATAGTCATGCCAGTGTATAACCCCTCCTGTCTATCTCTCTCTAGTCTATAGTCATGCCAGTGTATAACCCCTCCTGTCTGTGTCTCTAGTCTATAGTCATGCCAGTGTATAACCCCTCCTGTCTGTCTCTCTAGTCTATAGTCATGCCAGTGTATAACCCCTCCTGTCTGTGTCTCTCTAGTCTATAGTCATGCCAGTGTATAACCCCTCCTGTCTGTCTCTCTCTAGTCTATAGTCATGCCAGTGTATAACCCCTCCTGTCTGTCTCTAGTCTATAGTCATGCCAGTGTATAACCCCTCCTGTCTGTCTCTCTCTAGTCTATAGTCATGCCAGTGTATAACCCCTCCTGTCTGTGTCTCTAGTCTATAGTCATGCCAGTGTATAACCCCTCCTGTCTGTCTCTCTAGTCTATAGTCATGCCAGTGTATAACCCCTCCTGTCTGTCTCTCTCTAGTCTATAGTCATGCCAGTGTATAACCCCTCCTGTCTGTCTCTCTAGTCTATAGTCATGCCAGTGTATAACCCCTCCTGTCTGTCTCTCTCTAGTCTATAGTCATGCCAGTGTATAACCCCTCCTGTCTGTCTCTAGTCTATAGTCATGCCAGTGTATAACCCCTCCTGTCTGTCTCTCTAGTCTATAGTCATGCCAGTGTATAACCCCTCCTGTCTGTCTCTCTCTAGTCTATAGTCATGCCAGTGTATAACCCCTCCTGTCTCTCTCTAGTCTATAGTCATGCCAGTGTATAACCCCTCCTGTCTGTCTCTAGTCTATAGTCATGCCAGTGTATAACCCCTCCTGTCTGTCTCTAGTCTATAGTCATGCCAGTGTATAACCCCTCCTGTCTGTCTGTCTATAGTCATGCCAGTGTATAACCCCTCCTGTCTGTCTCTCTAGTCTACAGTCATGCCAGTGTATAACCCCTCCTGTCTGTCTCTAGTCTATAGTCATGCCAGTGTATAACCCCTCCTGTCTGTCTCTCTAGTCTATAGTCATGCCAGTGTATAACCCCTCCTGTCTGTCTCTCTCTAGTCTATAGTCATGCCAGTGTATAACCCCTCCTGTCTGTCTCTCTCTAGTCTATAGTCATGCCAGTGTATAATCCCTCCTGTCTGTCTCTAGTCTATAGTCATGCCAGTGTATAACCCCTCCTGTCTGTCTCTCTCTAGTCTATAGTCATGCCAGTGTATAACCCCTCCTGTCTGTCTCTAGTCTATAGTCATGCCAGTGTATAACCCCTCCTCTCTGTCTCTAGTCTATAGTCATGCCAGTGTATAACCCCTCCTGTCTGTCTCTCTAGTCTACAGTCATGCCAGTGTATAACCCCACCTGTCTGTCTGTCTCTAGTCTATAGTCATGCCAGTGTATAACCCCTCCTGTCTGTCTCTCTAGTCTATAGTCATGCCAGTGTATAACCCCTCCTGTCTGTCTCTAGTCTATAGTCATGCCAGTGTATAACCCCTCCTGTCTGTCTCTCTAGTCTATTGTCATGCCAGTGTATAACCCCTCCTGTCTGTCTGTCTCTATTCTATAGTCATGCCAGTGTATAAGCCCTCCTGTCTGTCTCTCTCTAGTCTATAGTCATGCCAGTGTATAACCCCTCCTGTCTGTCTCTAGTCTATAGTCATGCCAGTGTATAACCCCTCCTGTCTGTCTCTCTCTAGTCTATAGTCATGCCAGTGTATAACCCCTCCTGTCTGTCCCTCTAGTCTATAGTCATGCCAGTGTATAACCCCTCCTGTCTGTCTCTAGTCTATAGTCATGCCAGTGTATAACCCCTCCTGTCTGTCTCTCTAGTCTATAGTCATGCCAGTGTATAACCCCTCCTGTCTGTCTCTCTCTAGTCTATAGTCATGCCAGTGTATAACCCCTCCTGTCTGTCTCTCTCTAGTCTATAGTCATGCCAGTGTATAACCCCTCCTGTCTGTCTCTCTAGTCTATAGTCATGCCAGTGTATAACCCCTCCTGTCTGTCTCTAGTCTATAGTTATGCCAGTGTATAACCCCTCCTGTCTGTCTCTCTAGTCTATAGTCATGCCAGTGTATAACCCCTCCTGTCTGTCTCTAGTCTATAGTCATGCCAGTGTATAACCCCTCCTGTCTGTCTCTCTCTAGTCTATAGTCATGCCAGTGTATAACCCCTCCTGTCTCTCTCTAGTCTATAGTCATGCCAGTGTATAACCCCTCCTGTCTGTCTCTCTCTAGTCTATAGTCATGCCAGTGTATAACCCCTCCTGTCTGTCTGTCTCTCTCTACTCTATAGTCATGCCAGTGTATAACCCCTCCTGTCTGTCTCTCTCTAGTCTATAGTCATGCCAGTGTATAACCCCTCCTGTCTGTCTCTAGTCTATAGTCATGCCAGTGTATAACCCCTCCTGTCTGTCTCTCTCTAGTCTATAGTCATGCCAGTGTATAACCCCTCCTGTCTGTCTCTCTAGTCTATAGTCATGCCAGTGTATAACCCCTCCTGTCTGTCTGTCTAGTCTATAGTCATGCCAGTGTATAACCCCTCCTTGCTGTCTCTAGTCTATAGTCATGCCAGTGTATAACCCCTCCTGTCTGTCTCTCTCTAGTCTATAGTCATGCCAGTGTATAACTCCTCCTGTCTGTCTCTCTCTAGTCTATAGTCATGCCAGTGTATAACCCCTCCTGTCTGTCTATAGTCATGCCAGTGTATAACCCCTCCTGTCTGTCTGTCTCTAGTCTATAGTCATGCCAGTGTATAACCCCTCCTGTCTGTCTCTCTCTAGTCTATAGTCATGCCAGTGTATAACCCCTCCTGTCTGTCTCTCTAGTCTATAGTCATGCCAGTGTATAACCCCTCCTGTCTGTCTCTCTAGTCTATAGTCATGCCAGTGTATAACCCCTCCTGTCTGTCTCTCTAGTCTATAGTCATGCCAGTGTATAACCCCTCCTGTCTGTCTCTCTAGTCTATAGTCATGCCAGTGTATAACCCCTCCTGTCTGTCTCTCTCTAGTCTATAGTCATGCCAGTGTATAACCCCTCCTGTCTGTCTCTCTAGTCTATAGTCATGCCAGTGTATAACCCCTCCTGTCTGTCTCTCTCTAGTCTATAGTCATGCCAGTGTATAACCCCTCCTGTCTGTCTCTCTAGTCTATAGTCATGCCAGTGTATAACCCCTCCTGTCTGTCTCTCTCTAGTCTATAGTCATGCCAGTGTATAACCCCTCCTGTCTGTCTCTCTAGTCTATAGTCATGCCAGTGTATAACCCCTCCTGTCTGTCTCTCTCTAGTCTATAGTCATGCCAGTGTATAACCCCTCCTGTCTGTCTCTCTAGTCTATAGTCATGCCAGTGTATAACCCCTCCTGTCTGTCTCTCTAGTCTATAGTCATGCCAGTGTATAACCCCTCCTGTCTGTCTCTAGTCTATAGTCATGCCAGTGTATAACCCCTCCTGTCTGTCTCTCTAGTCTATAGTCATGCCAGTGTATAACCCCTCCTGTCTGTCTCTAGTCTATAGTCATGCCAGTGTATAACCCCTCCTGTCTGTCTCTCTCTAGTCTATAGTCATGCCAGTGTATAACCCCTCCAGTCTCTCTCTAGTCTATAGTCATGCCAGTGTATAACCCCTCCTGTCTGTCTCTAGTCTATAGTCATGCCAGTGTATAACCCCTCCTGTCTGTCTCTAGTCTATAGTTATGCCAGTGTATAACCCCTCCTGTCTGTCTGTCTCTAGTCTATAGTCATGCCAGTGTATAACCCCTCCTGTTTGTCTCTCTCTAGTCTATAGTCATGCCAGTGTATAACCCCTCCTGTCTGTCTCTCTAGTCTATAGTCATGCCAGTGTATAACCCCTCCTGTCTGTCTCTCTCTAGTCATGCCAGTGTATAACCCCTCCTGTCTCTCTCTAGTCTATAGTCATGCCAGTGTATAACCCCTCCTGTCCATCTCTCTCTAGTCTATAGTCATGCCAGTGTATAACCCCTCCTGTCTGTCTCTAGTCTATAGTCATGCCAGTGTATAACCCCTCCTGTTTGTCTCTCTCTAGTCTATAGTCATGCCAGTGCATAACCCCTCCTGTCTGTCTCTCTCTAGTCTATAGTCATGCCAGTGTATAACCCCTCCTGTCTGTCTCTAGTCTATAGTCATGCCAGTGTATAACCCCTCCTGTTTGTCTCTCTCTAGTCTATAGTCATGCCAGTGCATAACGCCTCCTGCTGGCTGGATGAGTGTCTGCAGGGGATTTTGGCTCTATGGAACTGTCTGTCTACGATGACGCCAGCACTGTGAGTTACTAGAATACTACTATAGTACTACTGCAGTACTAATAATACTACGGCACGGTGAGTTACTACAATACTACTATAGTACTACTGCAGTACTACTAATACTACTGCACTGTGAGTTATTGGAATACTACTATAGTACTACTACAGTACTACTAATACTACTGCACTGTGAGTTATTGGAATACTACTATAGTACTACTACAGTACTACTAATACTACTGCACTGTGAGTTATCAGAATACTACTACAGTACTACTACAGTACTACTAATACTACGGCACGGTGAGTTACTAGAATACTACTATAGTACTACTGCAGTACTACTAATACTACTGCACTGTGAGTTATTGGAATACTACTATAGTACTACTACAGTACTACTAATACTACTGCACTGTGAGTTATCAGAATACTACTACAGTACTACCAATACTACAGCAATGTGAATTACCAGAATACTACTACAGTACTACTACAGTACTACTAATACTACAGCACTGTGAGTTATCAGAATACTACTACAGTACTACTGCAGTAGTACCAATACTACACCACTGTGAATTACCAGAATACTACTATAGTACTACTGCAGTACTACTAATACTACAGCACTGTGAGTTACATACGTGCGTGTATGGGTTGTGTGTTTGTGTGTGTCAGGATGGTTCCAGAACGATAGTGGAGGCATGGAGGGAGAGGCTGGAAAGGAGAGGTGTTTCCATGGTGATCTCTGGCCATGACTCCGCCCAACCCAGAGGAGGTAAGTGTACGAACGCAAGGTGTCTGTGCGAGGTGTGTGTCTGTGCGAGGTGTGTGTCTGTGCGAGGTGTGTGTCTGTGCGAGGTGTGTGTCTGTGCGAGGTGTGTGTCTGTATGCGAGGTGTGTGTGTATGCGAGGTGTGTGTACGCGAGGTGTGTGTGTACGCGAGGTGTGTGTGTACGCGAGGTGTGTGTGTACGCGAGGTGTGTGTGTACGCGAGGTGTGTGTGTACGCGAGATGTGTGTGTGTGTGTGTGTGTATTGTAACAGGCCCCATGCTGATCTCCTCTGTCTCTCCTCTTCTCCAGTGGGTCATGCCAAGAACCAGGCTGTGTCTCAGAGCTCTGGAACGTTCCTCTGCTTTCAGGACGCTGTGAGTCACAACACAACGTCTTTATGTTAACCTGTCTCCTGTGTGGTTGTGGGAGAGAGAGGTGTGTGTGTGTGTGTGTGTGTGTGTGTGTGTGTGTGTCATCGTCATGCTCTAGCTGCTGCTGTCTGACACATCTAGGCCACGTTTAGTACCACACACACACACACAGGCTATATAACAGGTGGGTATTGTATCAGAGTAAATGTTTGACAGAGCTGTCAGTATAAAATGAGGACTGAGACTCCAGTCTGTGTGAGTGTTTGTGTTAGAATGTGTGTGTGTTACACTTAGTAATTGCTAAATGAGCCTAAGCTCCTCTGCATGTTACTGGTGTCATGTCAATGTGCCAGTTTGTTTTTCATGGCCCGGTGCCAGAGGTGGGCGGAGTTTCTACATTTCAGACCATTCCAATGGCCGCATCTGAGAGCCAGAGCACCAAAGCACTAAGCAGAGACATCGCAGCCAGGGACATCACACACACACACGGATATGCTCTGGCTTGTGACGCACGAAAAATATGAAAATGGAACTGAATTATAGTCACGAGTTCTGGCCCCCGCCGTGTGTGTGTGTGTGTGTGTGTGTGTGTGTGTGTGTGTGTGTGTGTGTGTGTGTGTGTGTGTGTGTGTGTGTGTGTGTGTGTGTGTGTGTGTGTGTGTGTGTGTGTGTGTGTGTGTGTGTGTAAGAGTAAGATGCCCGGAGCTGTTCTGTGCCCCAAAAAAAGCATAATTCCTGAAATGAGACTCTTTCTTATCTCAACTGGGCTGAAACAGAGTTGAAAGAAAACGGTGATAAAATCAGACCGTTTCTCAGAAATATAATGAAATGGTCAAATAGAGTTCAGTATCTCTGTAAATATTATCTTCTCCGCCCTCTCAGAGTTTAATAGAATGAGTCGGGTAGATCCGAAGTAAAAACATTTTTGGGGTGGGGTGTCTCATATCGAAATCATTGGCTGAGCCTCTGGACTGAGAACAGGAAGTTAAATGTATTGAACGTAGTAGAATAGTAGTTAGTTAATTCGTTTCTGATAATCCATGAAGAGAATGCAGCAGTGATTCCTGTTTCCTGAAGAAGTAACGCCTGTTTCTGTGTAGCCTGTTTCTGTGTAGCCTGTTTCTGTGTAGCCTGTTTCTGTGTAGCCTGTTTCTGTGTAGTCTGTGTAGCCTGTTTCTGTGTAGTCTGTGTAGCCTGTTTCTGTGTAGCCTGTTTCTGTGTAGCCTGTTTCTGTGTAGCCTGTTTCTGTGTAGCCTGTTTCTGTGTAGTCTGTGTAGCCTGTTTCTGTGTAGTCTGTGTAGCCTGTTTCTGTGTAGCCTGTTTCTGTGTAGCCTGTTTCTGTGTAGTCTGTGTAGCCTGTTTCTGTGTAGCCAGTTAGCGTGCAGAAACGGTTAGCGTGCAGGAGACAGTCATTTCTAAATGCTTCCCCCAAAAACCTTCCCAATTAAATGTTGACTGTAAAGTAGTCCACCTGGCAGAATGATATCATGATGATTTCTATCAATGGGGTGGGCATTTGTTTTACAAACTCTCCCATCACATGTACACTGCTACAAGAACCGCTATAGAAACACCGCTAACCAAACACAACAGGCTCTCTCTGGGGCACAATTCAATTAAAGGGCAGCTACTCTTGACCTCTCCTGATGTGGTTTAACAGTTGTTGTGGAATTAGAACACTCAATTTGGTGTTTGTCCCATTTTGGGAATTCTTGGTCGGTGAGACCCCAGACCTCACAACCATAAAGGACAATGGGTTCTATAACTGATTCAAGTATTTTTTGCCAGATTCGAATTGGTATGTCGAATTTTATGTTCCTTTTGATGGCGTAGGAGGCCCATCTTGCCTTGTCTCTCAGATCGTTCACAGCTTAGTGGTAGTTACCTGTGGCGCTGATGTTTAGGCCAAGGTATGTGTAGTTTTTTGTGCTCTAGGGCAACGGTGTCTAGATGGAATTTGTTTTTGTGGTCCTGGTTTCTGGACCTTTTTGGAACACCATTATTTTTGTCTTGCTGAGATTTACTGTCAGGGCCCAGGTCTGGCAGAATCTGTGCAGAAGATCTAGGTTCTGCTGAAGGCCCTCCTTGGTTGGGGACAGAAGCACCAGATCATCAGTAGACATTTGACTTCAGATTCTAGTAGGGTGAGGCCGGGTGCTGCAGACTGTTCTAGTGCCCTCGCCAATTCGTTGATATATATGTTGAAGAGGGTGGGGCTTAAGCTGCATCCCTGTGTCACCCCACGGCCCTGTGGAAAGACAAACCTCACACTTGTTGTTTGTGTACATGGGTTTCATAATGTCCTATGTTTTCCCCCCCAACACCACTTTCCATCAATTTGTATAGTAGACCCTCATTTCTGGTTTTCTCTCTCTCTTTCTCTCTTTCCACCTCTGTCTGTCTCTCTCTCTCTTTCCACCTCTCTCTGTCTACCTCTCTCTGTCTACCTCTGGTGTGTTATGTCTGATGTGTGTGTGTGTGTAAGTATTGATTCTGAACATGTCTGTTTAGATCCTCTCGGAAGGTCGCGACCTCCTGGAGTGCTCTAGTCATAACAAACACACTGTTAAACCCATCAACATGCCTTGACATGTTTGTGAGAGAGCTAGCTAACCTTGTGTGTGAGAGAGCTAGCTAACCTTGTGTGTGAGAGAGCTAGCTAACCTTGTGTGTGAGAGAGCTAGCTAACCTTGTGTGTGTGTGAGAGAGCTAGCTAACCTTGTGTGTGAGAGAGCTAGCTAACCTTGTGTGTGAGAGAGCTAGCTAACCTTGTGTGTGTGTGAGAGAGCTAGCTAACCTTGTGTGTGTGAGAGAGCTAGCTAACCTTGTGTGTGTGAGAGAGCTAGCTAACCTTGTGTGTGTGAGAGAGCTAGCTAACCTTGTGTGTGTGAGAGAGCTAGCTAACCTTGTGTGTGTGAGAGAGCTAGCTAACCTTGTGTGTGTGAGAGAGCTAGCTAACCTTGTGTGTGTGAGAGAGCTAGCTAACCTTGTGTGTGTGAGAGAGCTAGCTAACCTTGTGTGTGTGTGTGAGAGAGCTAGCTAACCTTGTGTGTGTGTGTGTGTGAGAGAGCTAGCTAACCTTGTGTGTGTGTGTGTGAGAGAGCTAGCTAACCTTGTGTGTGTGTGTGGGAGAGAGCTAGCTAACCTTGTGTGAGAGAGAGCTAGCTAACCTTGTGTGTGAGAGAGAGCTAGCTAACCTTGTGTGTGAGAGAGAGCTAGCTAACCTTGTGTGTGAGAGAGAGCTAGCTAACCTTGTGTGTGTGTGTGTGAGAGAGAGCTAACCTTGTGTGTGAGAGAGAGAGAGCTAACCTTGTGTGTGAGAGAGAGAGCTAACCTTGTGTGTGAGAGAGAGCATGCTAACCTTGTGTGTGAGAGAGAGAGCTAACCTTGTGTGTGAGAGAGAGCATGCTAACTGTAACTGTGTGTGTTCCAGGATGATGTGATGATGCCTCAGCGAATACATCTCCAATACGAGGCCTGCCTCTTCAACTCTACCTCTGTAAGTACTACTCTGTCTAGAGCCCAGGGAGAGAGTACAGCTCTAGTCTGGTGAGTTATCCCTCCCTCTCTCCATCTCCTTCCCATCTCTCCATCTCTCCATCTCCTTCCTATATATATCTCTCCATCTCCTTCCTATATATATCTCTCCATCTCTCCATCCTATATATATCTCTCCATCTCTCCATCTCCTTCCTATATATATATATCTCTCCATCTCTCCATCTCCTTCCTATATATATATATATCTCTCTCCATCTCCTTCCTATCTCTCTCTCTCTCTCACTCTCTCTCTCTCCATCTCCTTCCTATCTCTCTCTCTCTCTCTCTCTCTCTCTCTCTCATCTCCTCTCTCTCCATCTCCTCTCTCCATCTCCTCCCTCTCCATCTCCTCCCTATCTCCTCCCTCCCTCTCTCTCCATCTCCCTCCCTCCCTCCCCTTCGTCCCACTCTCTCTCCATCTCCCTCCCTCCCTCTCTCCATGTCTACTCTAAATGATCATAACAGACAGGAAAACCTTAACATTCTGTATGTCCGGAGTTCCACAAATTCCTTCTGTCCTGTGTAGTGGGGTAGTGTTTCTGATAGAGTGGTGTGGGTGTATATTAAGGTGTGTCTCAGTGTGAGCTGTGGGATTACAGGTCAAAGGTTAGGGGTCATGTGTAGTGGGTGAGGGAGAGTTGCAGGAGATGGGGGGGTGGCATGGCTACAGAGAGAGAGAGAGAGAGAGAGAGAGAGAGAGAGAGAGAGAGAGAGAGAGAGAGAGAGAGAGAGAGAGAGAGAGAGAGAGAGAGAGAGAGAGAGAGAGAGAGAGAGAGAGAGAGAGAGAGAGAGAGAGAGAGAGAGAGAGAGAGAGAGAGAGAGAGAGAGAGAGAGAGAGAGAGAGAGAGAGAGAGAGAGAGAGAGAGAGAGAATGGGGAAAAGAGAATTAAGGTCATGTGGTTTTCTCTGCTTATTTGCCCTTTGAACTGTGTGGGTGTGCAGCAGACAGGGTGTAGAGAGGAAATGAAAGGGATTGGTTCAGCTATGTGGAATAATAATATGGGTTGACTTTAGGGTTGTTTTACATCTCCACTGGTAGATCGTTCCTCTCTATCTGTCTGGTAGATCGTTCCTCTCTATCTGTCTGGTAGATCGTTCCTCTCTATCTGTCTGGTAGATCGTTCCTCTCTATCTGTCTGGTAGATCGTTCCTCTCTATCTGTCTGGTAGATCGTTCCTCTCTATCTGTCTGGTAGATCGTTCCTCTCTATCTGTCTGGTAGATCGTTCCTCTCTATCTGTCTGGTAGATCGTTCCTCTCTATCTGTCTGGTAGATCGTTCCTCTCTATCTGTCTGGTAGATCATTCCTCTCTATCTGTCTGGTAGATCATTGGGATAGATGCAGAACAGAAAAGGCATTCAAATCAAATGTTATATGTCACATGCGTCAAATACAACAGGTGTAGACCTTACCGTGAAATGCTTACTTACAAGCACTTAACCAACACTGTCGTTGAAGAAATAAGAGTTAATAAAATATTTACTAAATAAACTAAAGTGACATTTTTTTTAAAGTAACACAAGAATATTACATAACAATACCGTGGCTGTATACATGGTGTACCGGTACTGAGTCAATGTGCGGGGGTGCAGGTTAGTCGAGGTAATTTGTGAAGTGACTATGCATAGCCTTCCTCTGACACCGCCTATCATATAGGTCCTGGATGGCAGGAAGCTCGGACCCAGTGATGTACTGGGCCGTACACACTACCCTCTGTAGCGCCTTACGGTCAGATGCTGAGCAGTTGCCGTACCAGCCGGTGATGCAACCGGTCAGGATGCTCTCGATGGTGCAGCTGTAGGACTTTGAGGATCTGGGGACCCATGCCAAACTTTTCAGTCTCCTGAGGGGGAAAAGGTTTTGTCGTGCCCTCTTCACAACTGTCTTGGTGTGTTTGGACCATGATAGTTAGTTGGTGATGTGGACACCAAGGAACTTATCTCTCGACCCGCTCCACTTCAGCCCCGTCGATGTTAACAGGGGCCTGTTTGGCCCTCCCTTTCCTATAGTCCACGATAAGCTCCTTTGTCTTGCTCACAAAGGTTGTTGTCCTGGCACCACACTGCCAGGTCTCTGACCTCCTCCCTATAGGCTGTCTCATCGTTATCGGTGATCAGGCCTACCACTGTTGTGTCGTCAGCAAACTTAATGATGGTGTTGGAGTCGTGCTTGGTCACGCAGTAGTGGGTGAACAGGGAGTACAGGAGGGAACTAAGCACACACCCCTGAGGGGCCCCAGTGTTGAGGATCAGCATGGCAGATATGTTGTTGCCTACCCTTAACACCTGGGGCGGCCCGTCCGGAAGTCCAGGATACAGTTGCAGAGGGAGGTGTTCAGTCCCAGGGTCTTTAGCTTAGTGATGAGCTTGGAGGGCACTATGGTGTTGAATGCTGAGCTGTAGTCAATGAATAGCATTCTCACATAGGTGTTCTTTTGTCCTGGTGTGAAAGTGCAGTGTGGAGTGAGATTGCTCATCTGTGGATCTGTTGGGGCAGTATGCGATTTGGAGTGGGTCTAGCATTTCCGGCATGGCGGTGTTGTGAGCCATGAACAGCCTTTCAAAGCACTTCATGGCTACTGGCGTGAATGCTACGGGGCGGTAATCATATAGGCATGTTACCTTCACTTCCTTGGGCACAGGGACTATGGTGGTCTGCTTGAAACATGTAGTTATTACAGACTCAGTCAGGGAGAGGTTGAAAATGTCAGTGAAGACACTTGCCAGTTGGTCCGTGCATGCTTTGAGTACACGTCCTGGTAATCTGTCCTGCCCCGCAGCTTTGTGAATGTTGACCTGTTTAAAGGTCTTGCTCACATCGGCTACGGAGAGCGTGATCACACAGTCGTCTGGAACAGCTGGTGCTCTCATGCATGCTTAAGTGTTGCTTGCCTCAAAGCGAGCATAAAGGCATTTAGCTCGTCTGATAGGCTCGCGTCACTGGGCAGCTCGTGGCTGGGTTTCCCTTTGTAGTCCGTGATATTTTTCAAGCCCTGCCACATCCGACGAGCGTCAGAGCCGGTGTAGTAGGTTATTGATAAATAGACACACACCCCTGCCCCTCGTCTTAACAGACGTCGTTGCTCTGTCCTGCTGATGCACGGTGCTCTATGATGCTCTATATTATCCGTGTCGTCGTTCAGCCACGTCTTGGTGAAAAATAAGATATTACAGTTTTTAATATCCCGTTGGTAGGAAAGTCTTAAATCGTGGATCGTTCAGTTTGTTTTCCAATGATTGCACGTTGGCCAATAATACGGAGGGAAGTGGTGGTTTACATACTCGTCGGCAAATTCCATCTCTCTCTCTCTCTCTCTCTCTCTCTCTCTCTCTCTCTCTCTCTCTCTCTCTCTCTGTCTGGTGGATCATTGGGATGCAAAACAGAAAAAGCATTCCATCTTTGCCTTTCTCTCTTAGTTTTTCCACCCTGTTGCTCTCCTTTCTCGCTCTTTCTATTCTTTCTAACCCCCTCGCTCTGTCTCCCTCGCTCGCTCTGTCTCCCTCGCTCGCTCTGTCTCCTCGCTCGCTTGTCTCTCGCTCGCTGCCTCGCTGCGTCTTCGCTTGCCTCGCTAGCTGACTTTGCCTCGCCGTCGGCTGCCGCTGCTTTGCTTCGCTGGCTGCTTGTGTCTTGCTTCGTCAGCAGACGCCTCGCTGCGCTGCCGCCTCGCATGGTTCTCTGTCTCCTCGCTCTTCTGTCTCCTCGCCTCTCTGTCTCCTCGGCTCCTCTGTCTCTCGCCCTGTCTGCCTCGCTCTGTCTCCTCGCTTCTCTGTCTGCCTCGCTTTCTCTGTCTCCTCGCTATCTCTGTCTCCCTCGCTGCTCTGCCTCGCTGTCGCCCTGCCTCGCTCGCACTGTCTCCCTCGCTCTCTCTGTCTGCCTCGCTCTCTCTGTCTGCCTCGCTCTCTCTGTCTGCCTCGCTCGCTCTGTCTCCCTCGCTCTCTCTCCTCTCTCTCTTCCATACATCATATGTGATCAGTGTGGTGTGAGTGTTTGTGTTGATGTATCTAGTAGATCACTAAGAGGTTTTTCTGTGTTTCTCTCAGTTGATTGGCTGTCAGGTCCGCAGGGATCCAGAGGGATCTACTGAGCGCTACACACGCTGGATCAACAACATCAGCCAGGATCAACTCAGCACCCAGGTAACACACACTCAGGATGTGTGTGTATGTGGGGGTCACGTGCCAGGCAGTGGCCAGGTCCAATGGAAACAGGATGCGTACCTGGAGCCTGCAGTTTCCACCCCCCAGAGGAAACAGGATGCGTACCTGGAGCCTGCAGTTTCCACACACACACACACACACACACACACACACACACACACACACACACACACACACACACACACACACACACACACACACACCAGAGGAAACAGGATGTGTACCTGGAGCCTGCAGTTTACATACACACACACACACACACACACACACACACACACACACACACACACACACACACACCAGAGGAAACAGGAGGACCACTTGTGTAAAATTCCAGAATTGTTTTACCTACATTTTGTGTGTGTGACTGAGAGAAGACTCCTGGCTTTAGGATGGGCTGGTATCGTGCAAAATTCCCAGGTTTTCCAAAGATCCCGGTTGGAAGATTCCCAGAATCAGGAGAGAATAAGAATCTTCCAACCAGGATTTCTGGAAAACCTGGGAATTTTCTGAAAATTGGCTGAATTTTGCAAAGTAAAGCTCTGTGATTCAGCTCTAACTCAGTGAGAGGAAAGTAAAGCTCTGTGATTCAGCTCTAACTCAGTGAGAGGGAAAGTAAAGCTCTGTGATTCAGCTCTAACTCAGTGAGAGGAAAGTAAAGCTCTGTGATTCAGCTCTAACTCAGTGAGAGGAAAGTAAAGCTCTGTGATTCAGCTCTAACTCAGTGAGAGGAAAGTAAAGCCTGTGATTCAGCTCTAACTCAGGGAGAGGAAAGTAAAGCTCTGTGATTCAGCTCTAACTCAGTGAGAGGAAAGTAAAGCTCTGTGATTCAGCTCTAACTCAGTGAGAGGAAAGTAAAGCTCTGTGATTCAGCTCTAACTCAGGGAGAGGAAAGTAAAGCTCTGTGATTCAGCTCTAACTCAGTGAGAGGAAAGTAAAGCTCTGTGATTCAGCTCTAACTCAGTGAGAGGAAAGTAAAGCTCTGTGATTCAGCTCTAACTCAGTGAGAGGAAAGTAAAGCTCTGTGATTCAGCTCTAACTCAGTGAGAGGAAAGTAAAGCTCTGTGATTCAGCTCTAACTCAGTGAGAGGAAAGTAAAGCTCTGTGATTCAGCTCTAACTCAGTGAGAGGAAAGTAAAGCTCTGTGATTCAGCTCTAACTCAGTGAGAGGAAAGTAAAGCTCTGTGATTCAGCTCTAACTCAGTGAGAGGAAAGTAAAGCTCTGTGATTCAGTGCAGTCCTGTCGTCTAGGAGACAGGACTGCATGCAACTGATCTGGCTTTTGCCTGGCTGGTCCACGTGTAGACACACAGTGTATACACACACACACTCTGTATATACACACACACTGTACACACACACACACACACGACCTGCAGAATTATTTTGCAGACATTCCTAGTAAATATATTTCTATGGTATTGAATTTCATGGGCCAGAATGAGATCATAGGTTCTGTTGGTGTGGTGATTATCTCTACATATGAGTTTCTCCCTCTCTTCTGTCTTTCTTTCTCTGTCTCTTCTCTCCCTCTCTTTCTGTCTTTCTTTCTCCCTCTCTTTCCCTCTCTTTCTCTCTGTCTTTCTCTCCCTCTCTTCCTTTCTTTCACCCTCTCTTTCTCTTTCTTTCTTTCTTTCACCCCCTCTTTCTTTCTCCTCTTTCTTTTTTCTCCCTCTTTCTCTGTCTTTCTTTTCCTCTTTCTGTCTTTCTTTCTGTCTTTCTTTCTCTCCCTCTTTCTCCTCCCTCACACTTGTTCTATTTCTCCTTCCCTTTGTGTGTAGCAATCTAACCCCTCAGTAACCCTCTACTTCTTCTTTCTCTCTCTACCTCTCTCCTCTCCTCCTCTCTCTCTACCTCTCCCCTCCTCTCTCTCTCTACCTTTCTCCTCCCCTCTCTCTCTACCTCTCCCCTCCTTCTCTCTCTCTCTCTACCTCTCTCCCACTCTCTCTCTACCTCCTCTCCTCCTTCTCTCTACCTCTCCCCTCTCTCCCTACCTCTCCCTCTCTCCCTACCTCTCCCCTCTCTCTCTACCTCTCCTCTCTCTCTCTCTCTCTCTCTACCTCTGCTCCTCTCTCTCTCTCTCTCTACCTCTGCTCTCTCTCTACCTCTCTCTCTCCCCTCTCTTCTCTACCTCTCTCTCTCCTTACCTCATCCCTCTCCCTCTCTCTCCCTACCTCTCCCCTCTCTTCTCTACCTCT